>NC_046172.1:98312792-98389510 GCF_011064425.1 Rattus rattus
GTTTCTTTTCTGATCCAATCTATTTGGAGTTCTGTAGGCTTCTTGTATGCCTATGGGTATCTCTTTTTTTAGGTTAGGGAAGTTTTCTTCTATGATTTTGTTGAAGATATTTACTGGTCCTTTGAGCTGGGAGTCTTCACTCTCTTCTATACCTATTATCCTTAGGTTTGATCTTCTCATTGAGTGCTGGATTTCCTGTATGTTATGGACCAGTAGCTTTTTCCGCTTTACATTATCTTTGACAGTTGAGTCAATGATTTCTATGGAATCTTCTGCTCCTGAGATTCTCTCTTCCATCTCTTGTATTCTGTTGGTGATGCTTGTATCTACAGCTCCTTGTCTCTTCTTTTGGTTTTCTATATCCAGGGTTGTTTCCATGTGTTCTTTCTTGATTGCTTCCATTTCCATTTTTAATTCCTTCAACTGTTTGATTGTGTTTTCCTGGAATTCTTTCAGGGATTTTGTGATTCCTCTCTGTAGGCTTCTACTTGTTTATTTATTAATGATTTCCTGTGTTTCTCTAAGGGAGTTCTTCATGTCTTTCTTGAATTCTTCCAGCATCATGATCAAATATGATTTTGAAACTAGATCTTGCTTTTCTGGTGTGTTTGGATATTCCATGTTTGCTTTGGTGGGAGAATTGGGCTCCAATGATGCCATGTAGTCTTGGTTTCTGTTCGCTGGTTTCCTGGCGCTTGCCTCTCCTTCAGATTATCTCTAGTATTTACTTTGTTCTGCTATTTCTACAGTGGCTAGACTGTCCCTATAAGCCTAATGTGTCAGAGTGCTGAGACCTGTTTTCCTGTTTTCTTTCAGCCAGTTATGGGGACAGAGTATTCTGCTTTTTGGGTAGTTTTTTCCTATCTACAGGTCTTCAGTTGTTCCTGTGGGCCTGTGTCTGGTGTTCACCAGGAAGGTCACTTGCAGCAGAAAAGTTGGTCTTACCTGTGGTCCTGAGGCTCAAGTTTGCTCGTGGGGTGCTGCCTATGAGCTCTCTGCGGCAGCAGCAACCAGAAAGATCTGCGCCGCCCTGTCCGGGAGCCTCCATGCATCAGGGTTTCAGATGGCGTTTGGTGTTTTCCTCTGGGCGTCTGGGAGATGTGTGCAGAGTGCAGTCTCTTCTGGTTTCCCAGGCATGTTCTGCCTCTCTGTAGGTTTAGCTCTCCTCCCATGGGATTTGGGGTGCAAAGAACTGTTTATCTGGTCTGTCCCTTCAGGTTCTGGCGGTGTCTCAGGCGCAGGGGTCCTGCCGCTACTGGGCCCTCCCCCATGGGAACCCAGAGGCCATATACAGTTTCCTCTTGGGCCAGGGATGTGGGCAGGGGTGGGCAGTGTTGGTGGTCTCTTCCGCTCTGCAGCCTCAGGAGTGCCCACCTGACCAGGTGGTGAGGTCTCTCTCCCATGGGGTTTGGGGAGCAGAGAGCTGCTGTGGCAGGGATCCGCCGCCTGGGACTCCCGGTAAACACACAGGAAGTGCCCGTCCTAGAGCTCTTTCAGTTCTTTCTAAGATTCCTTCAATGGGGGTCCCGTTCTCAGTTCAGTGGTTTAATGATGGCATTCGCCTATGTATTTGCTGTATTCTGGCTGTGTCTCTCAGGAGAGATCAACATCCGGTTCCTGTCTGCCTGCACTTCTCTGCTTCATCCATCTTATCTAGTTTGGTGGCTGTATATGTATGGGCCACATGTGGGACAGGCTCTGAATGGGTGTTCCTTCTGCCTCTGTTCTAAACTTTGCCTCCCTATTCCCTTCCAAGGGTATTATTGTTCCCCTTTTAAAGGAGGAGTGAAGCATTTGCATTTTGGTCATCCTTCTTGAATTTCATGTGTTCTGTGCATCTAGGGTAATTCGAGCATTTGGGCTAATATCCACTTATCAATGAGTGCATACCAGGAGTCTTTTTCTGTGATTGGGTTACCTCACTCAGGATGACATTTTCCAGTACCACCCATTTGCCTATGAATTTCATAAAGTCATTGTTTTTGATAGCTGAGTAATATTCCATTGTGTAGATGTACCACATTTCCTGTATCCATTCCTCTGTTGAAGGGCATCTGGGTTCTTTCCAGCTTCTGGCTATTATAAATAAGGCTGCGATGAACATAGTGGAGCACGTGTCTTTTTTATATGCTGGGGCATCTTTTGGGTATATGCCCAAGAGAGGTATAGGTGGGTCCTCAGGTAGTTCAATGTCCAATTTTCTGAGGAACCTCCAGACTGATTTCCAGAATGGTTGTACCAGTCTGCATTCCCATGGTGGACATTTTTTTTGATGTGCTCTTGCATTTGGTTTGCATATATTTTATTGAGATTTTGCATCAATGTTCATAAGGGAAATTGGTCTGTAATTCTCTTTCTTTGTTGATCTTGAGAGGGCAATTCTAAAACTTTATATGGAAAAACAACAACAACAATGAAAAACCAGGATAACTGAAAGAGACCTGAAAAAAACAAAACCCCTTCTGGAGGTCTCACTATCCCTGATTTCAAGTTGTACTACTGTATTGTTACAAGTTGAACAGTAGTAATAAAAACCAGTTGCTCAATAAAATTGAATTGAAGACCCAGTAATGAATCCATACACCTATGGACACTTGACTTTGATAAAGAAGCCCTAAATACACAATGGATAAAAGAAAGCCCCTTCAAGAAATAGTGCTGGTCTAACTGGATTATAGAATGTAGAAGAATGCAAATGGATCCATATCTATCTCCTTGCACAAAACTCAAGTCCAAATGAATCAAAGATCTTTACATAAAGCTGGATACACCAAATCTAATAGAAAGGAAAATGGGAACTAGCCTTGAACACATTACAATAGGAGACAGCTTTCTGAACAGAACACTGACAGCACAGGCACTAAGAACAACAATCAATAAGTGGGATCTTATGAACTCTGCAAAGCTTCTGTAAGGAAAAGGGCATATCAATAGGACAAAATGGCAGCCTACACAATGGGAAAGATTTTCACCAACTCCACATCTGATAGATGTCTAATATCTCCTCATGAAATTAGAAATCAAAACCCCAAATAATCCAATTAAAAGTGGTGTACAGATGTAATCAGAGTAAGCTCAATAGTAAAATTGGAAATGGTTGAGAGACACTTAGTGAAATATTCAACAAATGGAGAAGAAATGGATCTAGGAAAAGAAGCAGTGGAAGGGGAATTGGCAGGACTGGAGATAGGGGAAACTGCAGTCTGTAATGTCTCTACAGAAAATAAAATAAAATAAATGAAATAAAACAAAAATAAAGGTACAATATCCTTCACCACCAGGGAGATGCAAATGAAAACTACTTAGAGATCCCACCATACACCCATTCAGAGTGGCTAACATCAGTGACACAAGTGACAGCTCGTGCTGGTGAGGATGTAGAGTAATGGGATCACTGCTCCCCTGCTGGTGGGAAGGCAAATTTTAACAACTACTATGGAAATCAATATGACAGTTCCTCTGAATGCTGAGAATCAGTTAACCTCAAGACCCATTATGCCACTCTTCATCATATTCCCAAAGAATCCAGATGCCTCTCCGCTGAAGAATGGATTAAGATTTTTTTAATTTATTTATTAAATATAAGTACACTGTAGCTGCCTTCGGACACACCAGTGCTCTGAACCATTGAGCTATCTCTCCAGTCCAAGAATTTACATTTACATGATGGAGTATTACTCAGCTGTTAAAAATAAATTACTTAAAATTTGCAGGCAAATGAATGCAACTAGAAAAATCATCCCGAATGAGGTAACCCAGACTCAGAAATACAAACATGGCACTATGTATTCACTTATAAGTGGGTATTAGCTGTTTAGTGAGTGATAATCAAAGTGCAATCTACAGACGCAGAGAGGTTAAGTAAAAAGAAGGGCTCTGGAGGGGATGCGTAGACCTCCCTGAGAAGGGGAAATAGAATAATTTTGTAGGTGGACTGGGGATGTGTGGGGATGGGAGCAGGATGGATGGAAGCAGTAGCCGGGAGAAAGACAGCTGGGATGGGGGAGCATAGTGAGGAAATCTAGTGCAGTGGACACTTCCTGGAGTCTATAAGGGTGATCTAATGAGGACTCCTAGTAATGGAGAATATGGAGTCTGAATTGGCCATACTTTGTAGACAGGCAAACCTTCAGTGATGGAACTTGGTTACATTCTCTTGACTTATTGGCCAAAGGTGCCACTAAGATTAGGAGATTGTCCCTAAACAACACAGGTTGATACTAGAACAGAACAGAAGGTTCATCTCTGAAAACTGACAGCTGCAACCCTACCCCATTGCTGAGGACAACACCCACACAGGTCACCGAACACAAAGAGATGGAACTGGTGTCTGCATGAATCCTTCACCTCTACGCTCCAGTCTCTTTGGCATGGGAAGGTACTCTGCAGGATACGGAAAGAGAAACCTGAACACCAATCCATCCTGAAACCCTCCACCTACAATCTGTCCTGCCTGCAAGATGTGCAGCAGCTGTGGTTGGCACAAAACTTGTGGGAGTAGCCAACCAGTATTTGGTTTAACCTGAGGCCCATGCCACAAGAGGGAGCCCATGCCCAACACTGCCTGGATGACCAGGAACTTGAGACCGGATAGCCCAGAGACAGAGGGTCGAACCAAACAAAACTAGTCTAAACAAACAAACAAACAAAATCAATGAAATGATTCCCAATAATGGTCTATACTCATAGATCGGAGCCTTGTACAGACAACATTGGTGAGGCTTGCTCTGGCAGCAGACGGGAGCAGATGCAGAGGCTCACAGCCAGACATTATGAGGAGAGTCTCTAAATTGGAGGTCTCTATCGGGTCCCTCACCTCAGACATTGGGGAACCACATGGAAGAGAGGAAAGATTGTAAGAGTCAGAAGAATGGAGGACACCAGGAGAACGTGGACCCCTAATAAACTAAGTTGGGCTCATATGTGCTCACAGAGACTAAAGAGGCAAGCATGGGGCCTGCATGGTCTGCACCAGGTCCTCTGCATATATGCTATGACTGTTAGCTTGATGTTTTGTAGGGTTCCTAATAGTGGGAGTGGGCATATTTCTGACTCTGTTGGATGCTGGTGAGACTCTATTGGGTTGCCCTGTCCAGTCCCTGTATGAGGGCTTTTATCTTGTCTTAATTCTATCTTGTTTTGTCCTGCTTGGTTATCATCTCTTGGAGGATGGCTGTTTTCTGAAAAGGAAAGGAGGGGGAGTGGATCTGGAGAAGAGGGAGGAGGAGCTGAGACAAAGCAATAACATATGTGGCGATAGCATTATGAAAGCTGGGACAAGATGTACAAGTATGTAAAGCTCTTAGCTCATGCCAGATATTTCATGTGTTCATTTTTTTTTTGGTTCTTTTTTCGGAGCTGGGGACCAACTCAGGGCCTTGCGCTTCCTAGCAAGTTATTTACCACTGAGCTAAATCCCCAACCCTCATTTTTTTTTTAAAGGCAGTGTCTCTCTATGTAGTGCTGACTGTTATACAATTCTCTCTGAAGACTAGGCTGGTCTTGAATTCACAGAGATCCTCATGCCTCTTCCTTCTGTGTGCTGGGATTTAAGGTGTGCACCACCATGTCCAGACATGTTCAATTTCGAAAATGTGTTTGGTTACGATAAAGTTATGTGTTATTTTCCTTGAAGCAACTGTTAAAATAACAGCTAAAAAACAGCACAAAATAGCTAAGAATTAATTTAGTCCACAAAAAGTTAAAACATAATCACTAATTGATTCTACACCCAAGAGAAAGCAGTATAAAAAAATAGAAAAAGAAATAGCGACTAGATTAATAGAACCTAAAAGGTAAGTAAGTGGAATGAGACCTAACCAGAGAGATGGTAACATCAAATATGGGTCCTATGGTAGATCTATTTCTAGTTTTTGAAGAACTCTCCAGATAGATTTGTAGAATGACTGTGCTAACTTACATTCCCACCCACAGTATAAAAGAACCACCCTCCCTGCCATGCCAGCCATCTGGGAGCTTGATGATGGCCTTCTTGACTGGAATGAGATAGAATTGTTTTAAAAATTTATGATTATGGTCCCATTGCCCACCTGGTCTGCACCTCCACTTGCACCTATGGCAGATCAGAGGGGAAAAGGGAGTCAGGATCATATATGGGGAAGGCAGGAGAGAAGCCCAGAGGTCTAAATGGAAATATCTAGCTCTCAGTGTTGGGGTTGAACCTGTAGATAATTCCAGAGATCTGAAATGTGAGAGACACCTAGGACTCATTGTGGGTGACCTTAGCCAAATTCCCAACAGTGGGGAAATGGAACCTGAAGAGACCACCTCCAATAGTCAGACAGGACCCCAAAGTGCAGGGATAAGGACATTAACCCACCAACAAAACTTTCTCCCCCAAATTGCTCCTGTCTAAAAGAAATGCAGGGACAAATATGGAGCAGCAACTGAAGGAATTGCTGACCAGTGACTGGTCCAACTTGGGATCCATCCCATGGACAGGCATCAAACCCTGACACTATTACTGATGCTATGTTGTACTTGCAGACAGGAGTCTAGCATGTCTGTCCTCTGAGAGGCTGTACCAGCAGCTGACTGAGACAGATGCAGATACTCAGAGCCAACCATTGGACTGAGATTACAGACCCCTATGGAAGACTTAGGGGAAGGTTTGTAGAAACTGAAGATGATGGCAACCTCATAAGAAGACCAACAGTGTCAACTAACCTGTTCCCCTGGAGCTCCCAGAGACTAAGCCACCAACCAAAAGAACATATGTGTATGGTCCCCAGCACCTATCTAGCAGAGGACTGGCTGCCTTGTTTGGCCCTAGTGGGGGAGAATGTGCCTAGTCCTGTGGAGACTTGATGTCCCAGAGGAGAGGGATGCCGGGGTGGGGGGTGGGGAGCGTCATTGTTCTGTATGAAGGAGGGGAATGGAGCGGGAACCTGAGAGGGGGGACTAGAGGTGGGGCCAAATACATAAATAAATAATTAATTACAATATTTTGATTTTAAAAACTGTGTTATGAGTGTTTTGCCTGTGTGCTGCATGCATCCCTGTGGTGAGTGTCTGATCTGCTGGAACTAGAGTTGGATGATTGTGTCACCTTCTGGTTGCTGGGAATAGAGCCTGGGCCCTCTGAAAGGGCAGCCAGCGCTCTTAACCACTGAACCATCTGTCCAACCCTTACATAGAATTTGAAAGCTTTAAATCTCAGTTTTCCTCACACCTAAGGATGTTGTACACTTTTGAGAACTTTCTGTTCAGTTCAAGAGACCGTTTTTGATTGGGTTGTTTGTTTATTTGCTAGTTTTAGAATCTCTTTTCTCTCTCTCTCTCTCTCTCTCTGTGAGTATTCTAGACAAAACCTCCATCAGGTGGGTAGCTAGCGAAGATTTTCTCTCATTCTTGTGGGCTGTCCCATCACTCCATTGACAGATTCCTTCCCTATATAGGAATTCTTCATGATGAGATCTGTTTGTCAGCTGTTGGACTTAATCCTGTGAACATCTTGTTCAGAGAGCCCACACCCATGCCTGTAAGTTGAAGCATGTCTCATACTTTGTTCTCTAAACGTTTCAGGGCATTGGTTCTTATGTTAAGGGCTTTGATTCACTTAGACTTGAATTTTATGCAAAGTCAGAGATAGGGATCCAGTTTTTAAGCACATTGAACTCCAGGATTTAAAAGAATAAAACATATTAAAGGCATAAATATCCTATATAAAATATAGGATTGCCAGGTTGGAGCAAATCCAATTTCAAGTATTAAAAGCAGAAACTGCTCAAAAATCAAAGGATGAAAAATGACACACCAT
The DNA here is from genome assembly GCF_011064425.1 of Rattus rattus. Taxonomy (NCBI): domain Eukaryota; kingdom Metazoa; phylum Chordata; class Mammalia; order Rodentia; family Muridae; genus Rattus; species Rattus rattus. Next base: position 98,320,573 of record NC_046172.1, read on the forward strand.
TTAAACACCAATCAAAAGAAAATTTAAGAAGTTTTATTAATCTCAATTTAGATTTATCTTGGTTTTAAAAATAATTTGCGGTATTTAAATAACTAAACTGTCAAAATCATAGAATCCAAACGTTTTCTCAGTAGATTTTCAAGATAAATTCATTAAAAAGTTTTTTTAAAGCCCACAAAGAAGAAAAATTATTGTTAGAACTTTCAGTACCATGCTGTCTCAAGAAGGCTTCAAATTACTAAAGACTTTTAAGATTTGTACAGCACAATGCACTTGAAGTAACAGACATTTCTAGAACACCCTGTCTAACATAGCAAGAACACTTATTCTTCTCAAGTACTCAGACAACAGCCAAGATAGTCCATATCTGGGGACTTCAGATAGCTCTCAAGTAGTTTGACTGTCCTCCTTATACAAATAATATTCTTTGAACACAATGCAACTCCATTAGGGAGACATCTTTAGCACCCAGCAATAGGAAAACAAAACAAAACAAGCAAGCAAACATGTACTTTGAGACAAAGAATATTTCTTTTGAGACTGGTTGGAAGAGAGACTGGCGTAGAAAGCAAAAGACAGAAAACAGAGCTTATAAAACCAGAGAATCTCATCTTGGGTGCATATAAGGAAGAAAAGCCCCCATTGGTTCAGCTTACTTAACTTACCTGCAAGTAGAAAATTTGGCAAAGTCACAGTGAGCTATCTCTTGTATTCCTCTAACCTCTTCACAGAGAGCAAGGGCAGTCCGGAGAAAACAAGGGAAAGAGAAAGCTTATCAGATGGCTTAAAATGAATCTGAAATATTTTCAGCCATATTAAAATATCAGCCAGACTAAATCATAAGACTTGCACAGGACTTAGACAGGACAGTGTGTGTGTTCAGATGTTCATGTGTGTATGCATAACACACACACACACACACACACACACACACACACACACACACACACATGAAGGTAAGAGGGATAATTGTTGGTATACAGGTATCCCACATAAATGGGAGAAGAATAAGAGGAAGCAATGATGAATAAGATGACAATATATTCTATGTATTTACTTATAAAGTAAATGCTTCAAAAATATGAACAAAACAGATATAATGAAACCCCTGATTTGGGGTAGGTCGTGACTTCTGGTAAAGAAAAAAAAACAGATAAGCATTTTCTCTTGAAGACTGTGTAGTAAGGAAGATATTTGTTAAAAGGGAAAAGTTCAGGGTTTTAAAGAGCACAGCAAAGCAAAATAAACCAGAAAATGTAAACAGTAATACGACCACTGCCCCCACAAAATTTCAAAGATAAGTAGAATTATGCTACTGAATAAACAGTAGAGGGCGCGCATGGACTACAGATGCTCTAAATGAGCTCAAGTCAGTTGGATGATGGGGCAAAAGTACAGGTTCTAGGAGGAAAGGGAAAGTAAGCTCTTTTGTTGGTAAAATTCTTGCCCCTGAAAAAAAGCTATAATGTTCAAGAAACAAAAACAACACTCCTGTGTATGTTTGCTTTTGTTATGGAAACAGAGGCTCACCAGTCAACTGGCTTGTAAAAACACAGATTTTGCGATTTTTTGTTTGTTTCCAGAGTTTGGCTTTATTGTGCAGTACAGAAATCATTTGGAGCCATTTTGGAACAGACATCATCAAAATTGAGGCTCTGTAAAATCAATACTGCATTGCAGCTTGGTCTGTTGAAGAAGCCATACCTGGGATAAAAGGTGCTTCTATATTTTTACCTGCTTTACTGTAAGGTTCCTTTCCCTGCCTCAGCAATTATAGGTTAAAATACCACATATTGGCTTTCTCCAAACAACTCCCTAAGTCTGAAGTTTGGTTAAAAGTTTATACCCACGGAGAGAGCTCACTGCATGGACAGGTGGGCACACCTGAGACTGCAGAGCAGGAGAGACAACCAATACTGCCCACCCCTGCCCACATCCCTGGCCCAAGAGGAAACTGTATAGGGCCTCTGGGAACAGGAAGATAGGGGCACTCAAACAGCAGGTCCCCTGTGGCCCAGACACCGCCCGGACCTGAAGGGTCAAGAGTTCCCTGCACCCAAATCCCGTGGGAGGGAGAGCTAAACCTTCAGAGGGGCAGACACGCCTGGGAAGCCAGAAGAGACTACACTCTGCCTACATTTCTGACTCTAGAGGAAAACACCTAACACCATCTGGGACCCCTGTGCATGGGGGCCCTGGGAAAAGGCGGCGCAGGTCCTCCTGGTTGCCGCCCTCATGGAGAGCTCAAAAGCAGTCCCACACGAGCAACTTCAGCTGCCAGACCACAGGTAAACCATTTATATAACCCCATAACCCCGAAAGAAATAGAAGTAGTCTTTAAAAGTCTCCAAACTAAAAAGAGCCCAGGTCTAGATAGGTTCAGTGCAGAATTCTATCAGACCTTCAAAGAAGACCTCATACCAATACTATCCAAACTATTCCACAAAATTGAAACAGACGGAGCACTACCGAATTCCTTCTATGAAACCACAATTACTCTTATACCTAAACCACACCAAGACCCAACAAAGAAAGAAAACTTCAGAACAATTTCCCTTATGAATATCGACGCAAAAATACTCAATAAAATTCTGGCAAACCGAATCCAAGAGCACATCAAAACAATCATCCACCATGATCAAGTAGGCTTCATCCCAGGCATGCAGGGATGGTTTAATATACAGAAAACCATCAACGTAATCGACTATATAAACAAACTGAAAGATAAAAACCACATGATCATTTCATTAGATGCTGAGAAAGCATTTGACAAAATTCAACACCCCTTCATTATAAAAGTCCTGTAAAGAATACAAATTCAAGGCCCATACCTAAACATAGAAAAAGCCATATACAGCAAACCAGTTGCTAACATTAAACTAAATGGAGATAAACTAGAAGCAATACCACTAAAATCAGGGACTATACAATGCTGCCCACTCTCTTCCTACTTATTCAATATAGTTCTTGAAGTTCTAGCCAGAGCAATCAGACAACAAAAGGAGGTCAAGGAGATACAGATCGGAAAAGAAGAAGTCAAAATATCACTATTTGCAGATGATATGATAGTATATTTAAGTGATCCCAAAAGTTCCACCAGAGAACTACTAAACCTGACAAACACCTTCAGCAAAGTGGCTGGGTATAAAATTAACTCAAATAAATCAGTAGCCTTCCTCTACACAAAAGAGAAACAAGTCGAGAAAGAAATTAGGGAAACGACACCCTTCACAATTGTCCCAAATGATATAAAATACCTCGGTGTGACTTTAACCAAGCAGTGAAAGATCTGTATGATAAGAAATTTGAGCCTCTGAAGAAAGAAATTGAAGATCTCAGAAGATGGAAAGATCTCCCATGCTCATGGATTGGCAGGATTAATATAGTAACAATGGCCATTTTACCAAAAGCGATCTACAGATTCAATGCAATCCCCATCAAAATACCCATCCAATTCTTCAAAGAGTTAGACAGAACAATTTACAAATTCATCTGGAATAACACAAAACCCAGGATAGCTAAAACTATCCGCAACCATAAAAGGACTTGGAGGAATCACTGTCCCTGCACTCAAAAACTGCATGCTATTGGTACAGAGACAGACAGATAGATCAATAGAACAAAATTGAAGACCCAGAAATGAACCCACACACCTATGGTCACTTGATTTTTGACAAAGGAGCCAAAACCATCCAATGGAAAAAAGATAGCATTTTCAGCAAATGGTGCTGGTTCAACTGGAGGTCGACATGTAGAAGAATGCAGATCGATTCATGCTTATCACCCTGTACAAAGCTTAAGTCCAAGTGGATCAAGGACCTCCACATCAAACCAGACACACTCAAACTAATAGTAGAAAAACTAGGGAAGCATCTGGAACACATGGTCACTGGAGAAAATTTCCTGAACAAAACATCAATGGCTTATGCTCTAAGATCAAGAATCGACAAATGGGATCTCATAAAACTGCAAAGCTTCTGTAAGGCAAAGGACACTGTGGTTAGGACAAAATGGCAACCAACAGATTGGGAAAATATCTTTACCAATCCTACAACTGATAGAGGGCTTATATCCAAAATAAACAAAGAACTAAAAAGTTAGACTGCAGGGAGTCAATTAACCCTATTAAAAAAATGCGGTTCAGAGCTAAACAAAGAATTCACAGCTGAGGAATGCCGAATGGCTGAGAAACACCTAAAGAAATGTTCAACATCGTTAGTCATAAGGGAAATGCAAATCAAAACAACCCTGAGAATTCACCTCACACCAGTGAGAATGGCTAAGATCAAAAACTCAGGTGACACTACCTAAAGACTATACATGGACTGACCCTGGACTCTGACCTCATAGGGTAGCAATGAATATCCTAGTAAGAGCCCCAGGGGAAGGGGAAGCCCTGGGTCCTGCTAAGACTGACCCCCCAGTGAAGGTGATTGTGGGGGGGGGGGCGGCAAGGGGGGGAGGATGGGGGGGGGAACACCCATAAAAAGGGGAGGGGAGGGATTAGGGGGGATGTTGCCCTGAAACCAGGAAAGGAATAACACTGGAAATGTATATAAGAAATATCAAGTAAAAAAAAAAAAAAACAACAATTCAGGTGACAGCAAATGGTGGTGAGGAACACTCCTCCATTGTTGGTGGGATTGCAGACTGGTACAACCATTCTGGAAATCAGTCTGGAGGTTCCTCAGAAAATTGGACATTGAACTACCTGAGGACCCAGCTATACCTCTCTTGGGCATATACCCAAAAGATGCCTCAACATATAACAAAGACACATGCTCCACTATGTTCATAGCAGCCTTATTTATAATAGCCAGAAGCTGGAAAGAACCCAGATGCCCTTCAACAGAGGAATGGATACAGAAAATGTGGTACATCTACACAATGGAATCATTCTCAGCTATCAAAACAATGACTTTATGAATTTCATAGGCAAATGGAGGGAACTGGAAAATATTATCCTGAGTGAGGTAACCCAATCACAGAAAATCATACATGGTATGCACTCATTGATAAGTGGCTATTAGCCCAAATCCTTGAATTACCCTAGATGCATAGAACACATGAAACTCAAGAAAGATGACCAAAATGCGAATGCTTCACTCCTTCTTTAAAAGGGGAACAAGAAAACCCTTGGCAGGGAATAGGAGGCAAAGATTAAAACAGAGGCAGAAGGAACACCCATTCAGAGCCTGCCCCACATGTGGCCCATACATATACAGCCACCAAACTAGATAAGATGGATGAAGCAGAGAAGTGCAGGCTGACAGGAGCCAGATGTAGATCTCTCCTGAGAGACAGGGCCAGAATACAGCAAATACATAGGCGAATGCCAGCAGCAAACCACTGAACTGAGAACGGGACCTGTGTCGAAGGAATCTTCGAAAGGACTGAAAGAGCTTGAAGGGGCTTTGACCCCATAGGAACAACAATGCTAACCAACCAGAGCTTCCAGGGACTAAGCCCCTACCCAAATACTATACATGGACTGACCCTGGGCTCCAACCTCATAAGTAGCATTGAATAGCTTAGTAAGAGCACCAGTGGAAGGGGAAGCCCTTGGTTCTGCAAGACTGAACCCCCAGTGAAATGTGATTGTTGGGTGGAGGGCGGTAATGGGGGGAGGATGGGAAGGGGAACACCCATAGAAAAGGGGAGGGAGAGGGGTTAGGGGTATGTTGGCAGGGAATCGGGGAAAGGGAATAACAATCGAAATGTAAATAAGAAATACCCAAGTTAATAAAGATGAAAAAAAACCATTTATACCCACATAAACAGAACATGTGGTTCTCCTATTTGGGCCCTGCTGGAATACTTGACATAACAGGATAGAGAAAACTAAACATTTTCAGAACTCAAAGGATATTCAATTTAGACTCCCAATATCAGGATGGCACAAATTGTATGGATCCAGCTCTTGGGCAACATCACACAATCATAAAGGCTTCACTGATTAAAAGATACAAGTACTGTATCAAGTTCTCTATCGATATCAATATTTGTTTAGAACAGCTCCTTCCCTACAAAAAAATGTAGTCTGGGTTAACTGAACAGAACCAACCAATTCTGACTACTCATTCCATGAAAACAATTTAATACATGATATTAGAAAAGTGAAGGTGTATTCATTGGTATAGCATTCTTCAATCTTCATTTTGATCATAAAAGCAGGGCTTACAATATTGATTTCATACAGTATACATTATTTGTCAAATTTTAAGTTGTCCTAATAACATAATATGTACTGCTGTTAGTCTTCTCCATAAATGTCATTCTTCTTGCCCTTCATTTCTTCAAAGTCAAACTCGGACCCTGTCATCATCTTTGATGTCAGACAGGGACTCACTCTATAGCCCAAACTGGTCTCAAAGTTCTTATGTAGCACTCATGGTGCACTTGAACTCCCAGCAATACTCTTGCCTCTGCCCTTCAAGGGTGACAGACATGAGCTACCATTTCCCAGAACACAAATGAGAGACAAAAACATCACACAAAATATATGCATGCATGTTGATGTTTAAGTACATACAAAGAGAATAACGCAAATGGGTTAGGATAGACTTATAGAGGTGAGCAGTCCAAAATGGGTAAAGTCAAAGAGATTAGCACTTTTGGAGGCATTATTAAAAATCCACTGCTTGCTTACTTTTCTTATTGCAGCAGCTAAAACATCATGATTTCCTCTTCTAAAACTTGAAAGGGTAATCAAATGTAAGATGGGTTAGTTACTGTATAGAACTGTGTTTGGCAGATAGAATTAGAGATATTACTATGAACAAGTAATATAGATGCATGATCACCGATAGAAAGACTGAATAATAGATACATAGATGTGGAAAAAGATTCAGGGGTACGTGTGTGTGTGTGTGTGTGTGTGTGTTTGTGTGTGTGTGTGTGTGCGTGTGTATGTGCGCACGCATTTGTGTAGGTCTACATCACAGTGTATGCATTGCTGCACGAACATGTATTTCTTAGTCCCATTTGCCAAGCCCTCAGAGCAACTGGAAACATTTTCACTGCAGTAATGGTGAATACATTTAGCACTCAGCTCTTAGCTTGAAAAAGCCATTTTCCACGAAAACAAATTAATTCTTCAGAGAAGTGACTGGGAAAGTACGCGATGAACTTTGAACATCATGTTCTGTGGAAAATATGAAGTGGGCCAGGAATAAGGTAAAGGACAGAGGGTGAAGCTTGGAGTATGCGCAATTGTTCAAATCAGGTACAATTTGAGTATTAGTATAAATTATGGTAGTAACACACCATTGCACATTCAAAAGCAAGAATCCATTATGCTGAAATTATTATAAAAGAGAAAAGCCTGTCCCTTTGCATGGCTTATGAACAAAGGATGTAGAAGGAATAATGGAAGCAGATAATGACTATCTGATAGGCATCATAGCAACAACCAAATTAAGCAAAATAGAAGACGAACCCTGGATGCTAACATTAAGAATAACTGTCAAAATTAGGCAATTACACACTTTCAGATGTAGTTATCATAAGATACCCACTGTATATAAAAGGGAAAACATTTACTCTATAGTAGAAACAACAAGGAGCCCAGGCATAACAAAAATAATCACAAAATTAGTTGCAAAGATTATCATGTTTTGCCTCTTCATACAATGCCTTGGGAACTATTCATTTTAGTTACGTTCCTGGAACAAAAAAGCATAGCTGAAAACCATGAGGAAATGTCAGACAAACCCAAACAAAACCTTCTGCAAAATAGCACACAGAATTATCAACATTATAACAGAGTCAGCTTAGTCTCAGTAATCATAAGGCAGCCTGGTCTCCATAATGAGTTCAATTTCAACCAAAGAAAATCCCGAATGAAAGAGAAATTAATGAGCTGTTCTGAATTAAAGGAGACCAAATGAAAGGGTCTGACAAATACAGGCTGATTCTCGGATTTTCAGTAAAGGACAGTGTTGAGATAATTCTGTTATTTGAATAAGCTCTGTATATAAGCTCTGCTGTGTTAACGTTCTTGGATTTTATAATTATGTTTTGGTTATGGAAGAGAATTAAGTTACGTTTCCAAATAGAAACTGAAGTGTTGTGTTTGCAACTTACTGTTAGGAAGTCATAAAGGTATAACGAAAACACACACACATATTGATATATAAGTATATACAAAAGAATATTAACACAGAAATATTAAAACAGCTCTTCAGTAGCCTTTGTAAAGGGTGAAAGAAAACCTTTTGTACTACACTTTCATTTTTTGTCTTCATTTTTAAAAACACTGTTATTATCATTTTGGAATGGAATACAATATATTTTAATCATATTCTTTCTCTTCCTCTAACTCTTCCCAGATCCTTCTTCACTTCTCTACACATCTACTTGTTTTTTGGTCTCTCTTTAAAAAGGCAAAACATAAAAAAATAAAACAAAAAACAAAACAGAACCCAAAACAAGTGTACACATATTTGTAGATGTGTGTGCATGCACATGTGTGAGCACACACACACACACACACACACACACACACACACACACACACACACACCAAGAACAACAAAACAGAACAACAAAGAAAGAAGCAAATTTCAAAAAGGACTCTAGTTTATGTTGGTTCACTTCTCCTTCCTTGGATTGGTTGATATACCCAGTGTAGCTCCGTTGAAGAAAACTGACTTCCCTCTCCCAGCAGCTATCAATCACAAATAGCTACTTGGCTAGGGGTGGGACTTTGTGTCTACCCTTCCTCCTTCATGCTTGGATTTTGTCTGGCTTGAGCTTGTGTGGATCCTGTGCCTGCTTTCATTGTGTGTGAATTCATGTGTCCATTAGCCCTGCTGGACTATGAACTATGGTCTGGAAAAATGCTTTTCCTTAAAAGGTATTTTTTTTTTCTGTAGGCTTGAACTTAGGTTCGGAAAGGGTTTTACAAGTTCATTCATCATACTTAGTAAAGTGAAATTATTGTAATGTGGATTATTTGGTGGAGATTTCTCAAAGAAATAAAATATAAAATATGTATGCAGTCCCAACATGCCCCTTGATAAAATATTAATACATAGCACACAAAGGAAAATTTATCAGGGAGGAAGTAATGGTGGCTAACTGGGCCTGTGCTACCTTAATCAAGTGTTCAGAATGAACATTGCTACTACTACTGGAGCAAAACCGAGCCATGTACATCCTAATATTGAACAAGAGACAAGAAATGACTGAAGGGGGAAACGACAACTAGATGCAATCTTGAGGTAAGAATATATGAAGTCCGGTGGAGAGAGGCCATCCTGACAGTAACTTCATGAAAAATGAAGGCTGAGGAAGTGTTTCAAATTAAACAAGATAAAAACCAAAGCCCTTAGAACTAAATGAAACGCTTGAGCTCTGTGATTCCCCCCAAACAATCTTTGGATACATTTAAAACGTGAATCTGCAATCTTCCGGTCTTTCTCATGCTATGAAATTGTTTAAGTTGTGTTGACATAGGATTGTTGAGGGGTTGGTGCAATATTTTTAGTCTGGTGTCATTAGCTTTCTTTTTACAAGCGGGGTCTTTTCAAGCTGCCCAGAGTGGTATCAAATTCCAGGATATAAGAAATCCTCCTGCCGCAGCCATCCATATAGCTGAGTTTATAGGCAAGCTCCACCAAACCCAGCCTGGTGCCATTTCATGGAGGGGTATCTTTATTCGAATTTTCAAAGTGTCCTTTTATAATTGATCTACTAGAATTTCTGCCTCTACCCAGGTGCACAGGGCAAGTTTATTGGCCTAAAATTAATTTTAAAATGTCGAGCTTCTATGCATAGAGTCATAAAAAATAGTTTCCCTTTTTGCCCCAATACAATACATATGTATTATTGTTTTTTAAAAACTTCTCAACAGTCTGAGTGATTCTTCTAAGTTTGGACTGTGTCATACTTCATTGCCCAGCAGGCAGGCCTGGTAGTGAAGCATTTCATCTCTCTTCCATATGAGGTTATTTCAGTGTCACCACATGAAAATGGTCTCAGGATTTCAAACACAGCAAGAACGGAAATAAGCAGTGCAGAAACATTTAAAGTGCACTGTCTTTCTTCAGGCACTATTAATTTAAGCCACTAACATGGCCAATGCAATATAATCTGTGTTTATATTAGAGGCACAGCTATAGTTCTTATCCATACTAACCATGACTTTCTCAATGACTGGCTGTTTTGGTTTCCTAACCAGTTCACCAAATTACTAGGCAATGTCCAGGAATTGGTGGAACTTAGAGGTAGCAGATATTTCACATCTTTCCTCTATGAAATAGATACTTGGAATTCTGGCTAGGTAGGAGATGGTTATTGCCTCTCTGGGATAATCCTGCTAAATACGGATACGATGCTTCATCCTTACACATCTGCTGAAATCAGCATATTGTAACATTTACGTGTAAACCAGTTTAATTCTCTCCCTACTTTGCTAACTGGCCATATAAGAAGCTCTTCTTGAGGACTACGGGGAAAGCAGTAGGATCAGTACTAGTGTGGCAGAAACTGCTTAGACCCAGAAACCCACTATTTTTTAAAAGAAAGAAAAAAAAAAACAATTGGTAAGGGAAAATAGATTTAATGTGCAGTTTGATCAAACTTGGGAGAGAAAGATTCCTACTTTCCTTCCGCCTTTTCTCTGACGTCATAATGTTATAGAAAGGATGAAATAGGGCCTGAGACGTGGCTCAGTGGTTAAGAACCCTTGTTGCTCTTCCAGAAGACTTGGGCTCCGTTCCCAGCACATACATGGCAATTCACAACTGTCTGTAACTCCTGTCCCAGGGAATCTCATACGCTCTTCTGGCCTCTGTGGGTACTGTGCACATGTGGTACACAGACAGATTTGCAGGTAAAACATTCCTACACATAAAATATGAAAGAAAGAAGAAACAAAGACCAGAAATATGATTGTTAATTTAAATTATTGAAACAATTCGTACTGTCTTTCTGGAAGGGAAGTTTCTTCTCTATCTGACACCAGGGCTTTTAGTCTTTCCCTTTTCCCAGCACGAGACTCCTGAAAAATTTAATTCTTTGGAATCTATTGTTTCAATAGTCTGATAGTCAAAGGGAGTGGAAGTGTCCCTTTTTAAAGTGTTCCTCTGTGATAAGTGCTTTCTGCTACCTGACTCTTAAAAAGCACCTTACAAAGTGTCTAAAGAGGGATACTTCCTAAAGAGAAACAAGGGAGGGTAATGTGTGTTTGTGTGTATATGTGTGTGTGTGTGTGTGTGTGTGTGTGTGTGTATTTTGTCAAGACGAATTATATACATGTATGAGAATGTAATAAAATATTGCTATATAAATATGATATATGTTAATAAAAACTCAGGAACAATTATAATAATAATATCTGATGAAGGGTTTTCCTAGTGGAACTTTGAGTCATCTTACATAATTTATAAATGTCTTCTATACTTATCCAGTTCTGTCCTTGTATATAGTTTGCATTTTGCAATAGAATGCTGCTAAATGGATCCAATTGGAGGACTTGCTGATTTAAGAGTAACCATTTCCTGATGAGAACTTTGTGTTAATTACTTATTTAATATTTCTTTTGTTTCCTGAGACAGGATCTCATGCAGCCCATACTGGCCTTGAACTTGCTATATAGCTGGAGATGACTTTGAAATAATGATTCTTCTGTATGTGCCCAAGTGCTGGGATTACAGAGGAGTGTCACCATGCCCAGCTCAGAAAGTTTACATTGTTATATTCAATTTTGAATAGGGCACAAGAGAAGGGATTTTTTTTGTTTTTTGTTTATTTTGTTAATCGACAGTTGTTGATGAAGAAGGGCATGCCCTAATTGAAAATTCTTGTAGTTGTACAATAATTCTTCAGTTAGGATTTTCCAGCCGCTACACAGAGCATTTCTGTCCTCCACAGGCACTCTGACTCCTCTATCACACTTGAGTTTGATGCTTTGTAAGAGTCGGGTGGCAGAAAGGATTCATCACAGCTCAGAGCAACTGCAGGGCTTTTCTTCTTTCTGACTGTTCCTAGGTGGGGCTCTTCAGAGAGGCAGAACTAATACAGCACATGCAGGTTTATATGGGAAGACTGAGGTAGAGAATTACTTATATATTATATACACATACCTACATTTATAGATATATCAGAAGCAACTGATCCATGTGGTTATGGGTACTGATAAATCCCATCATGTGTTGCTTGCAACTTAGCAATAAATAAAATGGTACTTCATTTCAGTCCAAGTTCAAAGGCTTGAGAACTGGGACAACCTATGGTGTAACTAACTCCTAGTCCAAGGCTTGAGAGTACAAAGGCCCAAGACCCAGGAATTCATTTGTTTGCAGGCAGAGGGAAGTGGATCCCCTAGGTCAAAAGCAAGAGAAAAAAATAACACTTCTTTTGTATATTTGAACCCTTTAGAACCTGAGATGATGTGACCATACCTGCCCATGTCAGCAGACTTAATCTGGAAACACCCTCCCAGGTATGCACCCCCCAAATGATGAGTAGCCCTTCATCTGGTAAAGTTGACAGAAACAATTAACAACGATAGGCCGTCTCATGTCAGTCCAGAAAGTATAGATAGCTCTTTAAATCGTACTTCATGTAATGGTTAATATTTTTTTTTTTTTTTGTATTTTTTTATTAACTTGAGTATTTCTTATGTACATTTGGCAAACATCCCCTTCCTCCCCCCTTCCTTATGGGTGTTCCTCCCCACCCTCCCTATTGCCGCCTCCCCCGACAGTCTAGTTCACTGGGGGTTCAGTCTTAGTAGGACCCAGGGCTTCCTCCTTCCACTGGTGCTCTTACTAGGATATTCATTGCTACCCATGAGGTCAGAGTCAGGGTCAGTCCATGGTCTTTAGGTAGTGGCTTGTCCCTGAAGCTCTGGTTGCTTGGCATTGTTGTACATATGGAGTCTCAAGCCCCTTCAAGCTCTTCAGTTCATTCTCTGATTCCTTCACGGGGGTCCCCGTTCTCAGTTCAGTGGTTTGCTGCTGGCATTAGCTCTGTATTTGCTGTATTCTGGCTGTGTCTCAGGTTCGATCTACATCCGGCTCCTGTCGGTCTGCACTTCTTTGCTTCATCCATCTTGTCTAATTGGGTGGCTCTATATGTATGGGCCACATGTGGGCAGGCTCTGAATGGGTGTTCCTTCAGTCTCTGTTTTAATCTTTGCCTCTCTTCCCTGCCAAGGGTATTCTTGTGCCCCTTTTAAAGAAGGAGTGAAGCCTTCACATTTTGATCATCCGTCTTGAGTTTCATTTGTTCTAGGCCACTAGGGTAATTCAAGCATTTGGGCTAATAGCCACTTATCAGTGAGTGCATACCATGTATGTCTTTCTGTGATTGGGTTAGCTCACTCAGAATGATATTTTTCAGTTCCAACCATTTGCCTACTAATTTCATAAAGTCGTTGTTTTTGATAGCTGAGTAATATTCCATTGTGTAGATGTACCACATTTTCTGTATCCATTCCTCTGTTGAAGGGCATCTGGGTTCTTTCCAGCTTCTGGCTATTATAAATAAGGCTGCGATGAACATAGTGGAGCACGTGTCTTTTTATATGTTTGGGGCATCTTTTGGGTATATGCCCAAGAGAGGTATAGCTGGATCCTCAGGCAGTTCAATGTCCAATTTTCTGAGAAACCTCCAGACTGATTTCCAGAATGGTTGTACCAGTCTGCAACCCCACCAACAATGGAGGGTGTTCCTCTTTCTCCCATCCTCGCCAGCATTTTGCTGTCACCTGAGTTTTTGATCTTAGCCATTCTCACTGGTGTGAGGTGAAATCTCAGGGTTGTTTTGATTTGCATTTCCTGATGACTAAAGATGTTGAACATTTCTTTAGGTGTTTCTCAGCCATTCGGCATTCCTCAGCTATGAATTCTTTGTTTAGCTCTGAACCCCATTTTTAATAGGGTTATTTGTCTCCCTGGGGTCTAACTTTTGAGTTCTTTGTATATTTTGGATAGGCCTCTATCTGTTGTAGGATTGGTAAAGATCTTTTCCCAATCTGTTGGTTGCCGTTTTGTCCTGACCACAGTGTCCTTTGCCTTACAGAAGCTTTGTAGTTTTATGAGATCCCATTTATCGATTCTTGATCTTAGAGCATAAGCCATTGGTGTTTTGTTCAGGAAATTTTTTCCAGTGCCATGTGTTCCAGATGCTTCCTAGTTTTCTTCTATTAGTTTGAGTGTGTCTGGTTTGATGTGGAGGTCCTTGATCCACTTGGACTTAAGCTTTGTACAGGGGTGATAAGCATGGATCGATCTGCATTCTTCTACATGTTGACCTCCAGTTGAACCAGCACCATTTGCTGAAAATGCTATCTTTTTCCATTGGATGGATTTGGCTCCTTTGTCAAAAAATCAAGTGACCATAGGGTGTGGGTTCATTTCTGGGTCTTCAATTCTATTCCATTGGTCATCTGTCTGTCTCTGTACCAATACCATGCAGTTTTTATCACAATTGCTCTGTAATACTGCTTGAGTTCAGGGATAGCGATTCCCCCAGAAGTCCTTTTATTGTTGAGCATAGTTTTAGCTATCCTGGGTTTTTTGTTATTCCAGATGAATTTGCAAATTGTTCTGTCTAACTCTTTGAAGAATTGGATTAGTATTTTGATGGGGATTGCATTGAATCTGTAGAATAAGCTTTTTGGCAGAATGGCCATTTTACTATATTAATCCTGCCAATCCATGAGCATGGGAATCTTTCCATCTTCTGAGGTCTTCTTCAATTTCTTTCTTCAGAGTCTTGAAGTTCTTGTTGTACAAATCTTTTACTTGCTTGGTTAAAGTCACACCGAGGTACTTTTTATATTATTTGGGTCTATTATGAAGGTGTCGTTTCCTAATTTCTTTCTCGGCTTGTTTCTCTTTTGTGTAGAGGAAGGCTACTGATTTATTTGAGTTAATTTTATACCCAGCCACTTTGCTGAAGTTGTTTATCAGCTTTAGTAGTTCTCTGGTGGAACTTTTGGGATCATAAATATACTATCATATCATCTGCAAATAGTGATATTTTGACTTCTTCTTTTCGATCTGTATCCCTTGACCTCCTTTGTTGTCTGATTGCTCTGGCTAGAACTTCAAGAACTATATTGAATAAGTAGGAGAGTGGGCAGCCTTGTCTAGTCCCCTGATTTTGGTGGGATTGCTTCAAGTTTTCTCCATTTAGTTTAATGTTAGCCACTGGTTTGCTGTATATGGCTTTTACTATGTTTAGGTATGGGCCTTGGATTCCTATTCTTTCCAGGACTTTTATCATGAAGGGGTGTTGAATTTTGTCAAATGCTTTCTCAGCATCTAATGAAATGATCATGTGGTTTTGTTCTTTCAGTTTGTTTATATAATGGATCACGTTGATGGTTTTCCGTATATTAAACCATCCCTGCATGCCTGGGATGAAGCCTACTTGATCATGGTGGATGATTGTTTTGATGTGCTCTTGGATTAGGTTTGCCAGAATTTTTGTTGAGTATTTTTTCGTCGATGTTCATAAGGGAAATTGGTCTGAAGTTCTCTTTTCTTTGTTGGGTCTTTTGTGGTTTAGGTATAAGAGTAATTGTGGCTTCATAGAAGGAGTTCGGTCGTGCTCCATCTGTTTCAATTTTGTGGAATAGTTTGGATAATATTGGTATGAGGTCTTCTATGAAGGTCTGATAGAATTCTGCACTAAACCCGTCTGGACCTGGGCTCTTTTTGGTTGGGAGACCTTTAATGACTGCTTCTATTTCCTTAGGAGTTGTAGGGTTGTTTAACTGGTTTATCTGTTCCTGATTTAACTTGGTACCTGGTATCTGTCTAGGAAATTGTCCATTTCCTGCAGATTTTTCAATTTTTTGAGTATAGGCTTTTATAGTAAGATCTGATGATTTTTGAATTTCCTCTGAATCTGTAGTTATGTCTCCTTTTCATTTCTGATTTTGTTAATTTGGACACACTCTCTGTGTCCTCTCGTTAATCTGGCTAAGGGTTTATCTATCTTGTTGATTTTCTCAAAGAACCAACTTTTGGTTCTGTTGATTCTTTCTATGGTCCTTTTTGTTTCTACTTGGTTGATTTCGGCTATGAGTTTGATTATTTCCTGCCTTCTACTCCTCCTGGGTGTATTTGCTTCTTTTTGTTCTAGAGCTTTTAGGTGTGCTGTCAAGCTGCTGACATATGCTCTTTCCTGTTTCTTTCTGCAGGCACTCAGCGCTATGAGTTTTCCTCTTAGCACAGCTTTCATAAATGTCCCATAAGTTTGGGTATGTTGTACCTTCATTTTCATTAAATTCTAAAAAGTTTTAATTTCTTTCTTTATTTCTTCCTTGACCAGGTTATCATTGAGTAGAGCATTGTTCAATTTCCCGTATATGTGGGCATTCTTCCTTATTGTTATTGAAGACCAGCTTTAGGCATTGGTGGTCGATATACGCATGGGATTATTTCTATCTTTCTGTACCTGTTGAGGCCCGTTTTTGACCAATTATATGGTCAATTTTGGAGAAAAGTACCATGAGGAGCTGAGAAGAAGGTATATCCTTTTGCATTAGGGTAAGCGTTCTATAAATATCCGTTAAGTCCATTTGGCTCATGACTTCTCTTAGTCTTCTCGTCTCTGTTTAATTTCTGTTTCCATGATCTGTCCATTGATGAGAGTGGGGTGTTGAAGTCTCCTACTATTATTGTGTGAGGTGCAATGTGTGTTTTGAGCTTTAGTAAGGTTTCTTTTACGTATGTAGGTGCCCTTGTATTTGGGGCATAGATATTTAGGATTGAGAGTTCATCTTGGTGGATTTTTCCTTTGATAAATATAAAGTGTCCTTCCTTATCTTTTTTGATGACTTTTAGTTGAAAATTGACTTTATTTGATATTAGAATGGCTACTCCAGCTTGCTTCTTCCGACCATTTGCCTGGAAAGTTGTTTTCCAGCCTTTCACTCTGAGGTAGTGTCTGTCTTTGTCTCTGAGGTGTGTTTCCTGTAGGCAGCAGAATGCAGGGTCCTCGTTGCGTATCCAGTTTGTTAATCTATGTCTTTTATTGGGGAGTTGAGGCCATTGATGTTGAGAGATATTAAGGAATAGTGATTATTGCTTCCTGTTATATTCATCGTGGATGTGTTATGTTTGTGTGCTTTTCTTCTCTTTGTTTTGTTGCCAAAGCGATTAGTTTCTTGCCTCTTCTTGGGTATAGCTTGCCTCCTTATGTTGGGCTTTACCATTTATTATCCTTTGTAGTGCTGGATTTGTAGAAAGATATTGTGTAAATTTGGTTTTGTCATGGAATATCTTGGTTTCTCCATCTATGTTAATTGAAGTTTTTGCAGGATACAGTAGCCTGGGCTGGCATTTGTGTTCTCTTAGGGTCTGTATGACATCAGTCCAGGATCTTCTGGCCTTCATAGTTTCTGGCCGAAAAGTCTGGTGTGATTCTGATAGGTCTGCCTTTATATGTTACTTGACCTTTTTCCCTTACTGCTTTTAATATTCTTTCCTTATTTTGTGCGTTTGGTGTTTTGACTATTATGTGACGGGAGGTGTTTCTTTTCTGGTCCAATCTATTTGGAGTTCTGTAGGCTTCTTGTATGCCTATGGGTATCTCTTTTTTTAGGTTAGGGAAGTTTTCTTCTATGATTTTGTTGAAGATATGTACTGGTCCTTTGAGCTGGGAGTCTTCACTCTCTTCTATACCTATTATCCTTAGGTTTGATCTTCTCATTTAGTCCTGGATTTCCTGTATGTTTTGGACCAGTAGCTTTTTCCGCTTTACATTATCTTTGACAGTTGAGTCAATGATTTCTATGGAATCTTCTGCTCCTGAGATTCTCTCTTCCATCTCTTGTATTCTGTTGGTAAAGCTTGTATCTACAGCTCCTTGTCTCTTCTTTTGGTTTTCTATATCCAGGGTTGTTTCCATGTGTTCTTTCTTGATTGCTTCTATTTCCATTTTTAATTCCTTCCACTGTTTGATTGTGTTTTCCTTTAATTCTTTCAGGGATTTTTGTGTCTCCTCTCTATGGGCTTCTACTTGTTTATTTATGTTTTCCTGGAATTCTTTCATGCATTTTTGCGATTCCTCTCTGTAGGCTTCTACTTGTTCTCTAAGGGAGTTCATCATGTCTTTCTTGAAGTTCTCAGCATCATGATCAAATATGATTTTGAATCTAGATCTTGCTTTTCTGGTGTGTTTGGATATTCCATGTTTGTTTTGATGGGAGAATTGGGCTCCAACGGTGCCATGTAGTCTTGGTTTCTGTTGATTGGGTTCCTGTGCTTGCCTCTGGCCATCAAATTATCTCTAGTGTTACTTTGTTCTGCTATTTCTGACAGTGGCTAAACTGTCCTATAGGCCTGTGTGTCAGGAGTGCTGTAGACCTGTTTTCCTCTCTTTCAGTCAGTTATGGGGACAGAGTGTTCTGCTTTTGGGCGTGTAGTTTTTCCTTTCTACAGGTCTTCAGCTGTTCCTGTGGACCCGTGCCTTGAGTTCACCAGGCAGGTCACTTGCAGCAGAAAAGTTGGTCTTACCTGTGGCCCCGAAGCTCAAGTTCGCTCGCGGGGTTCTGCCCACGGGCTCTCCATGATGTGCAGCGACCAGGAAGATCTCGCAGCCTCTTCGGGAGCCTCCGTGCACCAGGGTTCAGATGGCCTCGGTGTTTTCCTCTGGAATCAGTAATGTGTGCAGAAGCAGTCTCTTCTGGTTTGCAGGTGTGTCTGCCTCTCTGAAGGTTTAGCTCTCCCTCCCACGGGATTTGGGTGCAGAGAACTGTTTACCCGGTCTGTTTCTTTCAGGATCCGGCGGTGTCTCAGGCAGGGCTCCTGCTGCTCCTGGGCCCTCCCCCACAGGAACCCAGAGGCCTTGTACAGTTTCCTCTTGGGTCAGGGATGTGGGCAGGGGTGGGCAGTGTTGCTGGTCTCTTCCGCTCTGCAGCCTCAGGAGTGCCCACCCGACAAGGCAGTAAGGTATCCCTCCCACGGGTTGTGAGGAGCAGAGAGCTGCGTGCTGGCCCCGGATCCGTTGGGTGTGGGACGTCTGGTAAACACACTACGTGCATGGTCCTAGAGGGATCTCTGCCTCTTTTGTCCCGATTCCACCAGGCAAGTCACTTGCAGCAGATAAGTTAGTCTTACCTGTGGCCCGAGGCTCGAGTTCGCTCTCGGGGTTCTGCCCACGCGCTCTCCGTGGTGGCAGCGACCAGGAAGATCTGCGCCGCCTCTTCCGGGAGCCTCCGTGCACCAGGGTTCCAGATGGCCTCCGGTGTTTTCCTCTGGAATCAGCAATGTGTGTAGAGAGCAGTCTCTTCTGGTTTCGCAGGCGTGTCTGCCTCTCTGAAGGTTTAGCTCTCCCTCCCACGGGATTTGGGTGCAGAGAACTGTTTATCCGGTCTGTTTCCTTCAGGTTCCGGTGGTGTCTCAGGCAGGGCTCCTGCTGCTCCTGGGCCCTCCCCCACAGGAACCCAGAGGCCTTGTACAGTTTCCTCTTGGGTCAGGGATGTGGGCAGGGGTGGGCAGTGTTGGTGGTCTCTTCCGCTCTGCAGCCTCAGGAGTGCCCACCCGACCCGGCAGTAAGGTATCTCTCCGTAATGGTTAATATTAATCAGTAACCTCATGGAATATAGCAACATCCTATGAGTCCCTAAGAAAATGACTGGAGGTGTCTGAGATGCCATTTCTAGATACAATCACAATATGAGGGCTATAACCTAATAAATGGATTTTTAATATGATGGCATTATTGAGAGGGTATTAAAATTAAAGCATGGTCGAATTAGAGGAAGTGTGTCACTAGGGATATGTTTTTGAAGTATACATTGTTTAGATGTTTAGGTTCCTTCTTGTTAGTGTTTCTCTGTGCTTCCAAGCCACCAGGAGGTGAACAGTTTACTTCTGCCATACATTTCTGCCATGCTGAACTGCCTCACAGGCTCAGAAACACAGAGCCAGGCTATGATGCATCAAAACATCAGATGCCAGGAAACAGAACAAGGAATTATCCCCTTGAGTGGTTTCTGTCAGGTATTTTAGCTCACCAAAGCAAAAGTCTGACTGAGCTCCAAATGTCCAAATAGAGACAACAACGCCACGCATGGTTGAAGTGGAAACTTCTGGATTCTTTGGAAAGTTATTTGTGTCAGATGGTGTTTTGCTGGGGAAGACATGGGAAGGAACATTTTGCTGAAGCAGATATAGGTAAAAGGATGGTCTGCTAAAACAAGCACGTGAAAGGACATATGATGGAAGTTTGTTTTGCTGATGACACACATGTATTGGTTCACCTTACATTGCTCCATTTGTAGGGATTCCATAGAGAGAAACATACCAAAAACTTCTGGTAGTGTGCTGCAGTTTCTTGCCACTTTCAAGGACTCCAGCCGATTAGCAGAGTGATATCAGCTGAGACAGACTCATGGAGTTTTGCTAAGACAGACTCATACTGAGGCAGTTTAAAGACCCATGGAGGACATTGGATGGAATAAAATTAGGACTCAACAGCCTGTGAGGGGGGCTTGGTCACTGGTAGAGCTAGCCATGCAACCCTCATTGGTCTCACATCTTCACTTATCTTTGCTTTACTGAGAGGAGCATGGCTGAGAACTTCTCCTGGGGTTCCTGTTGGCCCTGGTTCCCCCTGCTGACTCGTGCTGATTTGGCTCAGACCTGGCTGTTCCTGCTAGCCTGTGACCCCCACTGCTGCTATGTCAGCACTACTGGACTGGACTGCTAGTGTATCCGTGAAGTGTTTATGAGTGGATCGAGGTGCCACTGCTGGTCTGTGAACTGTTTCCTGACAATGCAGATGCAACTGGCTCCAAAGAGGCCCTCTTCTGCTATAGCCTTTCTTTTCCACTACCTCTGGTGGGTGATGGTCCAGAAGAGAGGTTTTTAAGAACCATCACTAAAAATAGGTTTTGAAAAAATTAAAGTTAGACATAACTTGACCTTAAAAGGCACCATCATTCCAGGAATAACAGAAAATGCACTAGGCCCTTCCCTAGAAGAGAAGACAAAGATCAAAGTGATGTTTATTCTCCTTCTAATGTCACATAAGTTGACTGTTAGGATTTTAAAAAATCCAAAATACTTAAATAAGGATACAAGTCAATATAACTTATTTATACAAAAGGTAATAATAATAGAAGAAAAGAAAATGGTATTTTCTAACATGGCTATATGCATGCACATATCACCATTAGAAAACAGGGTTTCCACGCCATGTCCTTACTCAAAAGGCCATATTGCACATTCGTTACTGGGTAAATGGGTAGCAGAGATACCCGAGTGTTGTTTTTGCTCTTTGCAAAATCCAAAGGAGCCTACTGAATACTATGCCATCTTTTCATTGTGAATGCTACCAGGTATGTGAACTTAGGTGCAACATGGAGCTTCTGAAACATTGGTACGTTCCCAAATGAGGCAGGCCAAGTGATTGGTTGGGGTTCATTTCTCATGCTATGAAATGCATGCTTTCGTTTAAGGTGATGGCCAGAGTGCCTTCTATTTTCTGCTCATGAATACCATTTATCATCACCACAGTAAGACAGTGATCTTCGTTATTAGCAAGATCATATAGCTCTTTAGAGTATTTGGCACACATATAGACGATTTTAAGTCAGAGAGAGGCAAGTTTTCCCTGATACTAAAAGAGAAAAAAGTGACAAACTTCTGTCGGATTTTCAGCAACGGAAAGAGTTGGTGACCAGGGGATGAAGTGCATTTGTGGAGTCAGTGTCTGTACATGGATGAAAGGAAGCACTGACTCTAGGATTAGAGATAAAGAAAGGATGAAGAAAACACATATGAAGGTCATTCTTTCTAGGTTTCCATCACTGGAGAACCACTGATACTCAAGGACTATATGCATGCAAGCTAGAGATCATACACCAACCCTACATATGGAGTTGATAAGAATAAGGTGTTTGAGGGGAAAGCACTGACCTTGTATAGATTGATGGAAGAATTAGGGTAGGCATGTAGGCTGAGTCCGTATCTTGAGACATATGAAGAAGCCAGGCATGTGGTGCATACTCAAGATCCTGCTCCTGGGGAGGAAACATGAAGATTTTAAGTTGGAGACCACCTTAGCTGGTATTCCAAATTTCAGGCCAGCCTCAACTGTGTAGTGACATAGTGAGACCTTGTCCTTCCTCCAAACCATATGGGAGTAATGGAGAAATGGCACAGAGGGTAAGAGCACTGGCTACTATTGCAAAAGATCTGGGTTCCTAGTACCCACATGATGCTTCGCAAATATCCATAACTTCAGTTCCAGGGGATCCATTGCCCTCATGATTTTTTTCAGACACCAAGCATGCTCATAGTGCACAGAAGTACATGCAGGCAAAACATACATACACATAAAAATTAAAAACATAAAAACATAAAAGATTAAATAAAATACTCAGGAACCTGGCTCACAAATCCAGGAAAGAACCTACTGCTATTAATTTGCTAAATGGACATTGCATCAAATTTCCTTCTAAACACAGACCACTGTGGCTCTCCATCGTAGGTGCTTCATCTCTACTTTTCAATCCTATTCTTTGAGAATTTAGTACGATTTATTTTGGTCATGTTCACAAACCCCTCTCACAACTCGCAGATTCATCGGACCTCCTAATCAATCCAGTGAGCTTCTTGTCCTTTATTTTAAAGCTCATGGAGTTCAATTTGTGTGGGCCAAGTGTTCTTAGATGTGTGGCCTTCCAAATGAAGTATGGCTGACCTACTAGGGGTCATATTCTTAATGAAAACCAACTCTCTCCCAGAACCTATTACCCATAGCTGCTTGGCTAGGGGTAGGACTTCATGCCCCATCTACATGCTGAGGTTTTGTCTGGCTTGAGTTCATAAGTATAATCGCCCTGTTGTGTCTGGAAAACATAATTTGGCTGTAGCCATCTACTTCTTTTGACTCTTACAGTGACCACTCCCCCCATTCCATGATGATCCATTAACTTTGGTGTGACGGTGTGATATAGATGTCCATTTATGGATCAGTATTCCATAGTCTGTTATTCTGAGACACACTGATAAACTGTGGTTCTCTGTGTTAATTACCATCTACTTGAAGAAGATCTACATAAACTCACAGCTGGTCAGAGTCCAAAGAATGGGTAATCTGGGAATGAATGTTCATCCCTAAATGAACATCTTTATCACACCCCTCCATGCATGGCTCAGGGATCATCATGAAAGAAGGGGCAGAAAGTTCCTAAGAGACAGAAATTATAGAGCATTGGTGCAAGACAGTGTTTTCTTGTCATGTCAAGGTCGTTGCCCTCAGGAACTCACAGACGCTCTGGCATACTTAAACTTGTAGTATAGATGGGTAGGAGCTCATGACGCCTCACCACTATTTGAGGAACTTTGGCCGTTGAAGGATGATGGGTTTGGTACAATCCATTTTCTTAATGAAAGAGACCCCTGGTAGATTGCCTATGTATACTCTAGTGGAAGGTCCTAGATCTGTGTATACACAAACAGCACTGATTGAGCTATAAAAATGAGGACCTGATCTTTGGAGGGGGACCAAGAGGCATTAAAGCATGGTAGAGTGGATATAACCAGAATTCATTACATCCATGTATGAAGCTCTCATACAATGAACTAAAATTTAAACAAAACAAAATGCAGAAGAGAGTGCATGGAGAATGAGTCCCTCCTTCAGGTCCTCTACTACAAGCTTTCATGAAAGTAAGAGACTTGGCAAGCAGGGGAAGGGGCAGTGGTCATCAGTGTGGACCAGCATTTGAATGTACCGGTCCTATTGGCTAAACTTACCCAGGTTCAGCCATGAAGGCAGGTCCTTCAAACATCTTCAGAGCAGCTTGTCACCACACATTTAACTGTCCTTCCTACTCCTGAAGCCCCCTTTGCTCCCACCCCAGGCAGGTAATGATCCAAGCCCGAGATTTGACTTGCTGAGAGTCAAACTCACATATGGTTTTACAGCCGCAACATTGTATCCAAAGTAATGAGATGGATTAGAGAGGCCAGTTCCCTCAACATAGCTTCCCCTTTCCAAATACTGAGGCCACTCTGTTCTCTTTGCCTGGCTCGAGAAGCCTCACACAGCTGGAAGCTACTCATCACACAATTAAAGATTTCGGAGGGAATATTGTCTGGAACTCCTCTCCTTCATCTTTTTTTCTTTTTTCGTTCTTAAAATAGGATCTCTGCCTGGTTACACTCCTACCCCACCCCCACCCAAGCCCAGAGTAAAGTGGAATGAATGCAGAGAAGTTGTCCTGTTTTCTGCACAGTGAAGAAATGGGAAATTCAATACATGTTTACAGTGACAGCTAAGTTAAAATAGCTCATCTCACGCTACATCGCCAAATGAAGGATAACAGAGACATAAACATTGTCTTTAGAAAGATTCTTTTAGAGGAAAGGTATGAATCGAGTCATTTACTGAAGCACTGTTTGAACAGATGGTGTGATTAACAGCTAACATGTAAGCCATCTTGGGAGTTTATGGAAAAGTAAACAAGGGGAGTTAACAAGAAATCACTGTATTCCCCCAAAGCTTCTTTCATTCATTTCACCAGGAAAATTGGGAAGTGTGTGTTTGGCAGGACTGTGTTTCCTTGGGGGAAATTTGGCATGAGCCGAGCTGGAGCGTCTCTTTACAGCAAGCCCTCACAGATGCAAGACTGAGCCTTGAACTGGCCACCTGAACTGGCCGGTTCTTAGCAGCTGGCCCCCTCTACACAGTTGACCCTTCTCCCTCACGCATCACAGCTTTTTCACCTTTAAAATATGGATATAGTTAGAAATCCTCTTTCTATTGGATGCTCAGGACAGTCCAAATGACTCTCAAAACCAATACAGATTATCAATGTTGCCTCTCAGGGGTTGTGAGCAAATCTCTATGGCTGAAGACAGTGCAATATTAGAACACAGGACTCAGATGATTCTAGTTGGATCTGACCCGAAAGCTTCTCTCTTGTAGTTTAGCAACCATGGTTCAGGAAAATACTATGCGAGATGTCAAGGGAAAGAAGCAATTACACAGTTTTATCCAGACATGGTACCTATGAACCACAATAATTACTTACATAAGATATGTTTGGCACTCAAGTGTCGGTGGCATCCAACATCTGGCTAATTGGGTTTAAGACTCACTCAACAGGAGGGAAATCATTCCAGTTGCTGGAAATGGACCCAGGTTCTGAGGACTAATGAGGTAGACATAGCTACCACCACTTACCAAAGAAAGTTCTCTTTATAGTAACTGGAGTATCATAGAAAACCACAACGTCGACATCAACAGATCGTGGGAAGCCGAGCCTTGATAGATAAATCTATATCACAGCTTCTGCATATCTGATTCAGGGAACTTCTCAAGGAAGACAGGTCAGAAAGATTGTCAGAGGCAGAACACTAGGAAGTCTGCTGTGAAGCAGTGTCTGCTAAAAATCGCTATATAAGTAAGACTGGGACAATGGCAGCATCAACAGACATGTTAACATGGAATGGGGGAAATTATGCAAGGTTACACCCCTAGACAGAGTAGTGCAGACAACTAATGATGGCTGGGAGAAGAATTAGCCTCTCCCAGGGATGGGCTTTCTTATTGGTTGTTCAATGAAGAGTGGTCAGCCCTGAAAGCATATACACAAGAAGGACAAAACAATAGCACATATATGTAACAATAATACCTATAGCATATATCTGCCTACAAATATACATATATGTAATAATAATAATCAGAGAAAAGGAGGCTATCAATTTGTGAGTGGTGAGGAATTACTGGAAGGGTAACTTGGAGGGTGCTGAAGGGCAGAAAGGGAGGAGGGAAAGTGATGTTAGCCTACCACTTCAATTAAAACCATTTCATTTCATTCTTGATTTCTTCTTTGACCCATTCACCATTCATTCAGTGATGAGTAGTTTACTGTCCAGGAATTTTTGTTTTCCCTAGAGATTTGTTTTCTGTCAATTTTAAGTTTTATTGCATTGAGGTCAGATAGGAAAAGGGGGTGATCTCAATCTGTTTGAATTTGTATTGATTTGTTTTGTGTCCCTAGATGTGTGCGTATTTTGGAAAAGCTTCCATGTGTTGTTGAGTAGAATGTGAATTCCTTCGTGTTTGGATAGAATAGTCTGTAGATATCTGTTACATCTATTTGATATATTATGTTAAATTATTCTAATGTTTCTTCGTTTATCTTTTGTCCAGATGACTTGTCTACTGGAGAAAGTGGAGTGTTGAAATGACTTACCATTGATGGATTGATGTTAATCTGTGTTTCATAATTCAGGAGTAGAATTTTTTTATGAAATTAGGTGCCTCAGAGTTTGGTGCATATGTTTTTAGGATAGTAACGTCTTCTTTGTTAACTGCTCTCTTGATTGAAATGAAATGTCCCTCTTTATCTGATTAGTTTTAGTTTGAAGTCTGTTTTGTCTGACATTAGGACATATCAAGGATGGATGTGGCAATCGTCAGAAATACGACACTCCACACCCCTCTCTTTTACTCTTAGGAATCCCATGAGAACACCTGGCTACACAAGTATATGCAGAAGACCTAGCTCAGACTCATAGACGGTCTGCATTTGTCAATTTAGTTTCTCTGAGCCCCCATCAGCCCTGTTTATTTGATTCTGAGGGCCATGTTCTCATTGTGTCCTCAACCCCTCTACTTCTTCCTCCTCTTCAGTGGGCTTCCCCTGTTCTCCCTAATGTTCTGCTGTGGGTCTCTGCAACTGCATTGGCATTGGTTGTCAGATGCCACCTGGGCAAGGTGTTAAATAAAGGACAATCATGTCACAATTCACAGACCCAGATGACAACTGGGATATGCACCAATCTACAACGATAGCAGAATATCATTAGGAATCTTTTTGCCAATCTTGTTTGGTTATATCCTGGGGCTCTGGGGTTGTCCTGTCTCTGGATCCTGGTTTTCCAGTGTCGTTCATGGACTTGTTTTCTTGGCATGGGCCACAACTTGGACCAGTCATTAGCTGGCCACTCCCACAAGTTCTGGGCCACAATTGCCCTAGCAAGACTTGTAGGCAGGACAGATTGTAGGTCTAAGGGTTTGTGGCTTGATTGATGTCCCAGTCCAACAGCTAGTAAAAGCAATATACAGCAAACCAGTAGCTAACATTAAACTAAATGGAGGAAACTTGAAACAATCTCATTAAATCAGGGGCTAGACAAGGCTGCCCACTCACTCCCTATTTATTCAATATAGTATTTGAAGTCTTAGCAAGAGAAATCAGACAACAAAAGGAGGTCAAAGGGATACAAAGTGGAAAGGAAGAAGTCAAAATATCACTATTTGCAGATGATATAATAGTATACTTAAGTGACCCCCAAAAGTACCACTAGAGAACTACTAAGCCTGATAAACAACTTCAGCAAAGTGGTTGGGTATAAAATTAACTCAAACAAACCAGTAGCCTTCCTCCACTCAAAGGATAAACAGGCAGAGAAAAAAATTAGGGAAATGACACTCTTCACAATAGTCCTAAATAACATAAAATACCTTGGTGTGACTTTAACCAAGCAAGTGTAAGATCTGTATGACAAGAACTTCAAGTTTCTGAAGAAAGAAATTGAAGATCATCTCAGAAGATGGAAAGTTCTCCCATGTTCATGGATTGGCAAGATTAATATAGTAAAAATGGACATTTAGTCAAAAGAAATCTAGAGATTCAATGCAATCCCCATCAAAATTCCAACTCACTTCTTCATAGAGTTAGAAAAGCCAATTTGCAAATTGTTTTTGAATAACAAAAATCACAGGATAGCGAAAACTATGCTCAACAATAAAAGAACTTATATATATATGTATATATATATATGAAAAACTGGATACACTGAATCTAATAGAAGAGAAAGTGGGAAAGAGCCTTGAACTCATTGACATAGGGGGAAATTTCCTAACAGAACTCCAATGGCTCACTCTCTAAGATCACGAACTCATAAATGGGACCTCATGGAACTTGAAAGATTGTGTAAGGCAAAGGACATAGTCAACACGAGAAACTAGTAACCTACAGATTGTGAAAAATCTTCACTAACCCCACATCTGATAGAAGGCATATAGATATGTCCAAGATAGAAGAATGGATATATAAACTGTGGTTCATTTACACAATGGAATACTACTCAGTGACTATGAATGAGGACATCATGGGTTTTGCAGGCAAATGGATAGAACTAGAAAATGTCATCCAGAGTGAGGTAACTCAACCCAAAATGACATGCACGGTATGTTCTCAGTAATAAGTGGATACTAGTCAAAAAAGGTAAAGAATAATGAGGATACAGTCCACAAAACTCACGAAGATTAATAAAAGCTGAAGGGCCCATGTAAGGATGCCTCAATCCAACTTGGGAGGAAGAAGACAGCAATCACAGTGAGCAGAGTGGGGGAGACCTGGCTGGCAAGGGGACAGGGAGTGGAAGAGGATCAGGTATTGGTGGGGGGCAGGACTGAAGCCCTGAGGGACAGAAGAAAGATTGGAAACAAGTAATCTCAGGAGGTAAGAGATGGGGGACCCTCGAGAATGTACCAGAGACCTGTGAGGTGAGAGACTTTCAGGACTCAAAGGGAGGGACCTTAGATGACATGCCCTACAGTGGGGAGAGAGGACTTGTAGAGCCTTCCTGGTGTGTGCTGCCTGGTTGGTGATCCAGTGTTTGAGAGATAACTGGGATCCAGGTTAGTTGAGACTGCTGGTCCTCCTACAGGGTTGCCCTCCTCCTCAGCTTCCTCCAGCTTTTCTCTAATTCAACCACAGGGGTCAGCAGCTTCTGTCCGTTGGTTGAGTGCACACATCTGCATCTGACTCTTTCAGCTGCTTGTTGGGTCTTTTGGAGGGCAGTCATGATAGGTCCCTTTTTGTGAGCGCCCCATAGCTTCAGTAATGGTGTCAGGTCTTGGGGCCTCCCCTTGAGCTGGATCCCACTTTGGGTCGGTCACTGGACTTCCTTTTCCTCAATCTTTTCTCCATTTTTGTCCCTGCAGTTCTTTCAAACAGGAACAATTCTGTCAGAGTTTTGACTGTGGGATGGCAACCCAATCACATTGTGGAGAGGAGAGCATTTGTGCCTGGGATTTGACAGCTCATATCATACGAACTGAGGAACAATCTCTGTAGAGTAAGTTAGGTGCTTGATATCTCATGCTGAAGTTTGGATTTTATGGTTGAGAGGGGAAGATGTCCCTTAACCCATCATGGGACAGAAATTGTAGGATACCTGGAAAGTTTGATTGATCAGACACAGGTTCAGATCACAAGTAGTGTTGGCATATATGGGCCAAGGTGTGTGTGTGTGTGTGTGTGTGTGTGTGTGTGTACTGAAAACTGCCCCTAGCATTCCTTCTGCCTTCCAAATCTCCCACCTCAGTGCATTTGTGTATGGACCACTCTATTGGATGTTAGAGATAGAGCTCAGTGGTAGGGTCCCTGCCTAGCATGTGTAGGGCCTGGAGTTCCTTCCTCAGTACTTCAAACTACACAACAAACACACAAATCTTTCTTATAAAAAAACCACACAGGAAAGGGGAGATCATACAGGAAAACACACAGGAAATATATACAATTCAGCCTAGCCATTACAATGCATTACTGAGCCAGCACAGGGGCCATGATTTTTGATCATTACATGCTTCAGTTTTTGCCCCCAGTCCCCCTCCCAGAGTTTGTAGTCCCCCATCCCCTTCACCTGAAAAGGAGCTCTATATGCCGAGTCATCCCCCTTCCCTGTGGCATCAAGTCTCCACAGGATTTGGCACATCCTCTCCCACTGAGACCAGTGAGGGCCAGATTCCCAGGGCCAGTAGCAACTCTATTAAGGTTCAGATAAGCCTTTAACATTCCTTAGAGGCAAAAGAGAAAGTCTGTGAAGAAACCAACCACTCTGATGTGCTACCTAGGGGCTGAAGAGATGGCTCAGGAGTTAAGAGCATTGACGGCTCTTCTGGAGGTCCTGAGTTCAAATCCGAGCCACCATATTGTGGCTCACAACCATCTGTAATGAGAGCTGAAGCCCTCTTCTGGTGTGTCTGAAGACAGCATATATGTGTGTGTGTGTGTGTGTGTGTGTGTGTGTGTGTGTGTCTGTGTGTGTGTGTTTTTCTTAAAAATATAGGGCCTACCTGTAAATGACTGAGCTTGGCTGCCATTGGTCAGCTCAGGGATGACGTCACATTTTCCCTTCTTTGACGCAACAATGCCCACCAGCACTGAAAAGGGAAGCTTGGAGGGCTGGCTTGAGAGCACACAGAGAACATTTCACCCCATGGAGACACCATCTAGGTGCTCCTGTAGTGAAGACCAATCGCTGCTATCTAAATCAACGGGATCCCGGAGTTAGTGCTTCTATAAACATGGGAAAAGACAGCATGAAGTAAGACCAGTGAGCGTCTCACCTTATGTCCATTTTATGATGGACTTCAGAAGTCAAATGAGGGAGCAACAGCCAAACACCTATTATGACTTTACCGAATTTTCTAGACAGTGTTCTGAAAAATGGAAGACCATCTCAAAGAAAGAAAAAAAGAAGTATGAAGCCCTGGCCAAGCGCGACAAAGATCGGTACCAACGTGAAATGAGAAACTACACCGGCCCGAGAAGGGAGAGAAGAAGAAGGGATGTGAATGCACCGCGGAAGCCCCCATCCTCGTTCCTGCTCTTCTCCCAGGACCATTTTGACGAGATAAAGTTCTGCCTCTGTTGTCCCGATTCCTGGGCAAGTCACTTGCAGCAGATAAGTTTAAGTCACCTGTGGCCCCGAGGCTCGGGATTCGCTCATGAGGTTCTGCCACGGGCTCTCAGCGGTGGCGGCGGAGATCTCGCCGCCTCTTCCGGGGCCTCAAATCCTGGGTTCCTGGATGGCCTCCATTTTTCCTCTGGAATCAGCAATGTGTGTAGAGAGCAGTCTCTTCCTGGTTTGCCCAAAGGCGTGTCTGCCTCTCTGAAGGTTTAGCTCTCCTCCACGGGATTTGGGTGCAGGCTGTTTACCGGTCTGTTTCCTTCAGGATCGGCCGTTGTCTCAGGCAGAACTCCTGCTGCTCCCTGGGCCCTCCCACAGGAACCCAGGCCTTGTACAGTTTCCTCAGGTCAGGGATGTGGGCAGGGGGTGGGCAATCATTGTTGGTCTCTTCCGCTCTGCAGCCTCAGTGCCCACCCGACCCGGCCAGTAAGAGTATCTCTCCGTATTGGTTAATAATCAATAACCTCATGGAATTAACATCCTGGGTCCCCTAAAGAAAATGACTGGGGTGTCTGAGATGCCATTTCTAGATACAATCACAATAAGGGCTATAACCTAATAAATGGATTTTTAATATGATGGCATTATTTCAGGTATTAAAATTAAGCATGGTCCCAATTAAGAGGAAGTGTGTCACTAGGATATGTTTTTTGATATACATTGTTTTGATGTTTGGTTCTTCTTGTTAGTGTTTCTCTGTGCTTCCAAGCCACCCAGGAGTGAACAGTTTACTTCTGCCATACATTTTCTGCATGCTGAACTGAACTGCCTCCAGGCTCAGAAACACAGAGCCGAGCTATGATGCGGCATCAAAACATCAGATGCCAGAAGCAGAACAAGGAATTATCCCCTTAATTGGTTTCTGTCGGGTATTTAGCTCCACTAAAGCAAAGTCTGACTAATCCAAATGTCAAATAGAGACTAGCATCACGCATGGTTGGAAATTGAAACTTCTGGATTCTTTTGGAAAGTTATTTGCTTGTCAGATGGTGTTTTGCTGGGGAAGACATGGGAAGAACATTTGCATGAAGCAGATGTATTTAAAAGGATGGTCTGCAAAACAAAGCCGTGAAAGGACATATGATGGATTTGTTTTGCTGATGACACACATGTATTGGTTTTACATTTGCTCCATTTGTAGGGATTCCATGCCAGAGAAACATACCAAAAACTTCTGGTAGTGTGCTGCAGTTTCTTGCTCCACTTTCAGGACTCAGCGATTAGCAGAGTGATATCAGCTGAGACAGACTCATGTGGAGTTTTTGCTGAACAGACTCATACTGAGGGCAGAGTGAGGCAAGACCATGGAGGACATTGGATGGAATATAATTAGGACCAACAGCCTGGGGGGCTTTGGTCACTGGTAGGCAGCTGTGCAACCCTCATTAATTCTCACATCTTCCTTATCTTTGCTTTACTGAGGAGCATGGTTGAGGCTTCTCCCTGGGGTTTCCTGTTGGCCCTGGTTCCCCCCCTGCTGACTCGTGCTGATTTGGCTCAGACCTGGCTGTTTCCTGCTAGCCTGTGACCCCCTGCTGCTGCTGTCTCAGCACTACTGGACTGGACTGCTAGTGTATCCATTGAAGTGTTTATGAGTGGATGGGTGCCACTGCTGGATACTGCCATGAACTGTTTCTGACAGATGCAGACAGCTGGCTCAAAGAGGCCCTCTTCTGCTATAGCCTTTTCCTACCTCCCCTGGTGATGGTCCAGAAGAGAGGTTTTTAAACCATCTAAAAATAGGTTTGAAAAATTAAAGTTAGACATAACTTGACCTTAAAAGGCACCATCATTCCAGGAATAACAGAAAATGCACTAGGCCCTTCCCTAGAAGAGAAGACAAAGATCAAAGTGATGTTTATTCTCCTTCTAATGTCACATAAGTTGACTGTTAGGATTTTAAAAAATCCAAAATACTTAAATAAGGATACAAAGTCAATATAACTTATTTATACAATAAGGTAATAATAGAAGAAAGAAAATGGTATTTTCCTAACATGGCTATATGCATGCACATATCACCATTAGAAAACAGGGTTTCCACGCCATGTCCTTACTCAAAAGGCCATATTGCACATTCGTTACTGGGTAAATGGGTAGCAGAGATACCCGAGTGTTGTTTTTGCTCTTTGCAAAATCCAAAGGAGCCTACTGAATACCTCATCTTTTTTCATTGTATACTCCCCAGGTATGCCCGAACTTGGAACTGTGTGGAGCTTCTGAAACATTAGTACGTTCCCAAATAGGGCAGCCAAGTGATTGGTTGGGGTTCATTTCTCATGCTATGAAATGCATGCTTTACGTTTAAGGTGATGGCCAGGCCTTCTATTTCTGCTCATGAATACCATTTATCATCACCACAGTAGACAGTGATCTTAAGTTATTAGCAAGATCCATATACTCTTTAGAGTATTTGCACATATAGACGATTTTAAGTCAAGAGGCAAGTTTTCTGATACTAAAAGAGAAAAAAGTGACAAACTTATTGGATTTTCAGCAGCGGAAAGAGTTGGTGACCAGGGATGATGCATTTGGGAATAGTGTCTGTACATGGATGAAGGCACTGGCGCTCTAGGATTAGAATAAAGAAAGGATGGAAAAAAGCATATGAAGATCATTTCTTCTGGGTTTCCATCACTGGAAACCACTGATACTCAAGGAATATGCATGCAGCTAGAGATCATACACAACCCTACATATATGGAGTTGATAAGAATGGTGTTTTTGAAGAGCACTGACCTTGTATAGATTGATGAGGAAAATTAGGTAGGCATGTAGGCTGAGTCCATTATCTTGGACATATGAAGAAGCCAGGCATGGCGTTGCATACTCAAATCCTGCTCCTGGGGGAGGAAACATGAGATTTTTAAGTTGAGACCACCTTAGCTGGTGTCCAAATTTCGAGCCAACCTCAACTGTGTGGTGACATAGTGAGACCTTGTCCTTCCTCCAAACCATATGGGGAGTAATGAAAATGGCACAGGGGTAAGACACTGGCTACTATTACAAAAAGATCTGGGTTCCTAGTACCCACATGATGTCATAAAAATATCCACTTCAGTTCAGGGGATCCATTGCCCTCATGATTTTTTTCAGACACCAAGCATGCTCCATGGTGCAAAATTTGCAGGCAAAACATATACACATAAAAATTAAAAACATGTAAAAACATAAAAGGTCAAATAAAAAATATGGGAACCTGGCTCCTAAATCCAGGAAAGAACCTACTGCTATTAATTTGCTAAATGGACATTGCATCAATTTCCTTCTAACACAGGCCACTGTGGCTCTCCATATTAGGTGCTTCATCTCTACTTTTTCAATCTATTCTTTGAGAATTTAATACGATTTATTTTGGTCATGTTCACAAACCCTCTCCCAGCTGAATTCATGGGGGACCTCCTAATCAATCAGTGACTTCTTGTCCTTTTTTTAAAACATGGAGTTCAATTTACATATTGGGCCAAGTGTTCTTAGATGTGTGGCCTTCCAAATAGTATGGCTGACCTACTAGGGTGCTTGTGAGCTCAACTCTCTCCCAGAACCTTACCCATAGCTGCTTGGCTGGGGTGAGGACTTCATGCCCCATCTACGTACAGAGGTTTTGTCTGGCTTGAGTTCATAAGTATAATCGCCCTGTTATTGTCTGGAAAACTTATTTGGCTGTAGCCATCTACTTCTTCTTTTGACTCTTCACAGTGACCACTCCCCATTCCATGATGATCCATTAACTTTGGTGTGACAGGATTGTGATATAGATGTCCATTTATGGATCAGTGTTCCATAGTCTGTTATTCTGAGACACACTGATAAACTGTGGTTCTGTTAATTACCATCTACTTGAAGAAAATCCACATAAACTCACGGCGGGTAAGGTCCAAAAATGGGTAATCTGGGAATGAATGTTCATCCCTAAATGGTATCTTTATCACACCCCTCCATGCATAGCTCAGGGATCATCATGAAAAGGGCAGAAAGTTCCTAGAGACAGAAATTATAGAGGGAGCATTGGTGCAAGACGGTGTTTTCTTTCATGTATCAAGGTGAATTTGCCCTCAGGACTCTAGGCAGCTCTAGCATGCATAAACTTGCAAGTATAGATGGGTAGGAGCTCCATGGCCAGCCTCACACTATTTGAGGAACTTTGGCCGTTTGAAAGGATGATGGGTTTAGGTACAATTCATTTTTAATGAAAGAGACCCCTGGTAGATTTTCTGTATACTCTGATGGAAGGTCCTAATCTGTGCCATACACAAACAGCACCCAGTTGAGCTATAAAAATGAGGGACCCTGATCTTTGGAGGGGACCAAGAGGCATTAAAGCATGGTAGAGTGGATATAGCAGAATTCCCATCCATGTATGCTCATACAATGAACTAAAATTTAAACAAAACAAAATGCAGAAGAGAGTGCATGGAGAATTAGTCCCTCCTTCAGGGTCCTCTACACAAGCTTTCATAGTAAGAGACTTGGCAAGCAGGGGAAGGGCAGTGGTCATCAGTGGACCAGCATTTGAATGTGCGGTCCTATTGGCTGAACTTGAGGTTCAGCCATGAAGGCAGAATCTTCAAACATCTTCAGGCAACATCATGTTTAACTATCCTTCTCTCCTGAAGCCCCTTTGCTCCACCCAGGCAGTGTGGGTCAAGCCGAGATTTGACTTGCTGAGGGAGTCAAACTCACATATGGTTTACAGCATAACATTGTATCAAAGTAATGAGATGGATTAGAATGGATTCCTCAACATAGCTTCCCCTTTCCAAATACTGAGCCCTCTCTGTTCTCTTTGCCTGACAAAGCCTCACAGCTGGGCTTCTCATCACACAATTAAAGATTTCGGAGGAATATTGTCTGGAACTCTCTCCTTTCATCTTTTTCTTTTTCGTTCTTAAAATAGGATCTCTGAGTTACACTCCTACCCCACCCAACCAGGCCAAAGTGGGAATGAAATGCAGAGTTTGTCTGTTTTCTGCACAGTGAAAATGGGAAATTTAAAATACATGTTTACAGTGACGCTAAGTTAAAATAAGCTCATCTCACGCTACATGTCCGAAATGAAGGATAACAGAGACACAAACATTGTCTTTAGAAAAGATTCTTTTAGAGGGAAAGGTATGAATGATCATTTACTGAAGCACTGTTTGAACAGATGGTGTGAGTTAACAGCTAACATGTAAGCCATCTTGGGGTTTATGGAAAAGTAAACAAGGGAGTTAACAAGAAATCACTGTATTCCCCCAAAAGCCTTTCATTCATTTCACCAGGAAAATTGGGAAGTGTGTGTTTTGCGGCAGGACTGTGTTCCTTGGGAAATTTGGCATGAGCCGAGCTGGGCGTCTCTTTGCAAGCCCCTCACAGATGCAAGGGCCAGCCTTGAACTGGCCACCTGAACAGGTTCAGCAGCCAGCCCCCCTCTACTGATTGACCCTTCTCCCTCCGCATCACAACTTTTTCACCTTTAAAATATGGATATGATTAGAAATCCTCTTTCTATTGGATGCTCAGGACAGTCCAAATGACTCTCAAAACCAATACAGATTATCAATTTTTCTCGGGGGTTTGTGAGCAAATCTCTATGGCTGAAAGACTTGGGTGCAATATTAGAACACAGGACTCAAGATGATTCTAGTTGGATCTGACGGCTTTCTCTTGTAGTTTAGCCATAGTTCGGAAAAAATAATACTATCTGTGAGATGTCAAGGGAAAGAAGCAAATTACAATTTGTCAGACATGGTGCCTCTGAACCACAATAATTGCCCCATGAATATGTTTGGCACTCAAGTGTGGTGGCATCCAACACATCTGGCCTAATTGGGTTTAAGACTCACTCAACAGGAGAATCATTCCAGTTGCTGGAAATGGACCCAGGTTCGAGGACTAATAGAGGTGAACATAGCTACACCACTTACCAAGAAAGTTCTTTTACGCCTTTGGGAGTATCATAGAAAACCACAACGTCTGACATCAACAGATAAAACTGGGGCTTGAGCCTTGATGGAGAATAAATCTATATCACAGCTTCTGCATATCTGATTCAGGGAACTTCTCAAGGAAGACAGGTCAGAAAAGATTGTCAGAGGCAGAACACTAGGAAGTCTGCTGCAAGCAGTGTCTGCTAAAAATCGCTATATAAATAAGACTGGGACAATGGCAGCATCAACAACTGTTAACATGGAATTATACAGGTTACACCCTGAACAAAGTAGTGCAGACAGCTAATGATGTTTTTGGGAGAAAATTAACCTCTCCCAGGGATGGGACTTTTATTAGTTTGTTCAATGAAGAGTGGTCAGCCCTGAAGCATATACACAAGAAGGACAAAACAATAGCACATATAATACAACAATAATACCTATAACATATATCTGCCTACAAATATACATATATGTAATATGTAAATCGAAAAAAAGGCTATCAATTTAGCAGGTGGTGAGGAATTACTGGAAGGGTAACTTGGAGGGTGCTGAAGGGCAGAAAGGGAGGAAAGTGATGTTAGCCTACCACTTCAATTAAAACCATTTCATTTATTCTTGAATTCTTTATTTATTACTAAATTTCAGTGATAGTAGTTTACTGTCAAATTTTTGTTTTCCAAGATTTGTTTTCTCAATTTTTAATTTTATTGCATTGGTCAGAATGGAAAAGGGAGTGATCTCAATCTGTTTGAATTTGTAATCCAGTTTGTTTTGTGTCCCTAGATATGCATTTTTGGAAAAAAACTTCATGTGTTTTTGAGTAGAATGTAGATTCCTTCGTGTTTTGGATAGAATAGTCTGCTTAGATATCTGTTACATCTATTTGATATATTATGTTAGAAATTATTCTAATGTTTTTATTTTTTGTCAGATAGCTTGTCTACTGGAGAAAATCATGTTGAAACTTACCATTGATGGATTAGTGTTAATCATGTTTTCATAATTCAGGGTAGAATTTTTTGTAATTAGGTGCCTCAGAGTTTGGTGCATGTATGTTTTTTAGGATAGTAACGTCTTCTTTGTTAACTGTCTCTTGATTAGGAAATAAATGTATTCTCATCTGATTTTTTAGTTTTGAAAGTCTGTTTTGACATTTGGACATATCAGGATGGATGTGGCATTCGTCAAATCATTGACACTCCACCCTCTTTTACTCTTAGGAATCCAGCAGAACACTGGCTACAAGTATACAGAAGACTAGCTCAGACTCATAGACGGTCTGCATTTGTCAATTTAGTTTCTCTAGGCCCTCAGCCCTGTTTATTTGATTCTAGAGGGGCCATATTCTCATTGTGTCCTCAACCCTACTTCTTCCTCCTCTTTAAGTAGGCTTCCCTATTCTCTAATGTTTGCTGTGGGTCTCTGCTGCATTGGCATTGGTTGTCAGATACTGCCTCAAGCAATTGTTAAATAAGGACAATCATGTCACAATTCACAGACCCAGATGACAACTGGGATATTTTTAATCGCGTTGGGAAATATCTTGGAATCTTTTTACCAATCTTGTTTGGTTATATCCTGGGGCTCTGGGGTTGTCCTGTCTCTGGATCCTGGTTTTCCAAAATTATGTCGTTCATGGACTTTCCAGCATGAGCTGCTTGGACCAGTCATTAGCTATTATCCCACAAGTTCTGGGCCTGGTGCCCCTAACAAACTTGTGCAGGACAGGTTGGCAGGTCTAAGGTTTTGTGAAAAACCCGATTGATGTGTCCCAGTCCAACAAGCTAGTAAAAACAATATACACCAAACCAGTAGCCCCAACATTAAACTAAATGGAGGAAAACTTGACAATCTCATTAAATCAGAATAGTAAAACAGGCTGCCACTCACTCCCTATTTATTCAATAGTATTTGAAGTCTTAGCAGAGAAATCAAGACCATAGGAGGTCAAAGGGATACAAAGTGGAAAGGAAAAAATATCTATTTGCAGATGATATAATAGTATACTTAAATGACCCCCAAAAGTACCACCTAGAAACTACTAAGCCTGATAAAACAACTTCCAACCAAAGTGATTTGGGTACAATTCTAACTCAAACAAACCAGTAGCCTTCCTCCACTCAAGATAAACAGGCAGAGAAAAAAAAATTAGGAAATGACACTCTTCGTAGTCCTAAATAACTTTAAAAATACCTTGGTGTGACTTTAACAAACAGTAAGTACTAAGATCTGTATATTAGAACTTTAAGTTTCTGAAGATGTGATGATCATCAGAGATGGAAGAGTTCTCCCATGTTCATGCGATTGGCAAAGATTAATATAGTAAATGGACATTTAGTCAAAAGAAATCCTAGAGATTCAATGCAATCCCATCAAATTCAACTCACTTCTTCATAGAGTTAGAAAATGCCATTTGCAAATTGTTTTTGAATAACCAAAATCAATCTGAGGATATGCGAAACTGTATCAGCAATAAAAGAACTATATATGTATACTGTATGATGGCTGGATTCACTGAATCCTAATATGAAAGTGGGAAGAGCCTTGAACTCATTGTCATAGGGGAAAATTTCATAGAACTCCCAATGGCTCACTCTCTGAAATCATGACTCATAAATGGGACCTCCTGGAGCTTGGAAAAGATTTAACAACAGGCTAGGACATGAGTCAAACCTGAAAACTAGTAACCTACAGATTGTGAAAAAATCTTCCACTAACCCCCATCAATAGAGAGGCATATAGATATGTCCCAAGATAGAAGAATGGATATATAAACTGTGGTTCATTTACAGCTTAGAACTACTCGAGTGACTATATGACGGACATCATGGTTTTGCAGGCAAATGGATAGAACTGAAAATGTCATCCAGGTAGTATCTTAAAAATATTGCACGGGTATGTTCTAATAATAGGTGATACTAGTCAAAAGGTAAGAATAATGAGGGATACAGTCAAAACTCACGAAGATTAATAAAGCTAGAAAGGGGCCATGAGATGCCTCAATCCAACTTGGGAGGGAAGGAGCAGCAATCACAGTGACAAAGTGGGAGACCTGGCTGGCAAGGGGACAGAGTGGAAGAGGATCAGAGTATTGTGTGGGGGCAGGACCAACCCTGAGGGACAGAAAGAAAGATTGGAAACAAGTAATCTCAGGAGAGTGAAGATGGGGGACCCTCCGAGAATGTGCCAAGACCTGTGAGATGGGGCTTTGGAGACTCAAAGGGAAGGGACATAGATAGCCCATGCCCTGACAGTGGGAGAGAGGACTTGCAGGCCTTCCTGGTGTGTGCCTGGTTGATGCAGTGTTTGAGAGATAGCGGATCCAGGTTTGGATCGAACTGCTGGTCCTCCTACAGTTTGCCCACTCACTCCTCAGCTTCCTCCAAGCACACCTACTCTAATTCCAACCAGAGGGAGGGGTCAGCAGCTTCTGTCCATTGGTTGGGTGCACACATCTGCATCTGACTCTTTCAGCTGCTTGTTGGGTCTTTGGGAGGCAGTCTCGATGGCTCCTGCTGAGTGTCGGTGGCCTCAATCATGGTGTCAGGTCCTTGGGGCTCCCTTGGGGCTGGATCACTTTGGGCCCCTGACTCTGTTGTTTCTTTTCCTCAGAGCTTTTCTCCAAAGCTTTTGTCCCTGCAGTTCTTTTCAAAGCAAGGGACAATTCTGTCTCGCGTTTTAGCTACTGGTTGTGTTAAATCACATTGTGGAGAGGAAGCATTTGTGCCTGGGATTTGACAGCTCTATCTGAGCTGAGAATGTCTCTCTCTGTAGAGTAAATTAGGTGCTTGATATCTACTGAAGTTTTGGTTACACATGGTTGAGAGGGAAGATGTATATTACATCATGGGACAGAAATTGTAGGATACCTGGAAAGTTTGATTGATCAGACACAGGTTCAGATCACAAGTAGAGTCATAGAGTCAGGACATATTGGCCAATGTGTGTGTGTGTGTGTGGGTGTGTGTGTGTGTGTGTGTGTGTGTGTGTGTGTGTGTGTGTTGAAAACTGCCCATAGTGGTGTTCCTTCTGCCTTCCAAATCTCCACCTCAGTGCATTTGTTTATGGACCACTCTAATGGGGTTAGAGATAGAGCTCAGTGGTAGGGTCCTTGCCTCAAGATGTGTAGGGCCTAGAGTTCCTCCCAGTGCTTCAAAACTGGCTACAAAAACACAAATCTTTCTAATCAAAAACACACACAGGGGGAGATCATTCAGGAAAACACACAGGAAATATATACAATTCAGCCTAGCCATTACAATGCATTACTGAGCCAGCACAGGGGCCATGATTTTTGATCATTACATGCTTCAGTTTTTGCTCCCAGTCCCCCTCCCAGAGTTCTTCCTCCCCCATCCCCTTCACCTGAAAAGGGGCTCTATACCCCGAGGCATCCCCCTTCCCTGTGGCATCAGTCTCAGGATTTG
Organism: Rattus rattus; assembly: GCF_011064425.1. Taxonomy (NCBI): domain Eukaryota; kingdom Metazoa; phylum Chordata; class Mammalia; order Rodentia; family Muridae; genus Rattus; species Rattus rattus. The sequence continues at coordinate 98,361,610 of NC_046172.1, forward strand.
CACATCCTCCCACTGAGACCAGTGAGGCCAGATTCCTAGGGCCAGTAGCGCTCTATTAAGGTTCAGATAAGACTTGTCATTCCTTAGAGGCAAAAAAAAGAAAGTCCCTGGAGAAACCAAACCACTAAGAGGGCCTACATGGGGGCTGGAGAGTTGGCTCAGTGGTTAAATACTGACTATCTTCTGGAGGTCCTGAGTTCAAATCCGAGCCACCTATTGTAAGGTCACAACATCTGTAATGAGAGCTGAAGCCCTCTTCTGGTGTGTCTGAAGACATATATGTGTGTGTGTGTGTGTGTGTGTGTGTGTGTGTGTGTGTGCTGTGTGTGTTTTTTCTTAAAAAATATAGGGTCACCTGTAAACAGAGCTTGGCTGCCATTGGTCAGCTAGGGATGGCGCCACATTTTTCCTTCTTTTGACCTAACAATGCCCCTCAGCACTGAAAAGGCCGGGCCCTGGCTGAGGCACACACACACAGGGAACATTTCACCCCATGGAGGACACCATCTAGATTGCTCCTGTAGTGAAGACCAATCGCTATCTAAATCAGCAGGATCGAGTTCTGGTCATAAATGCTGGGAAAGACAGCATAGTAAGACCCAAAGTGGCGTCCTAGTCCATTTTTATGATGGACTTCAGAAGTCAAAATGAGGGAGCAAACAGCCAACACCTATTATGACTTTACCGAATTTTTCTGAACAGTGTTCTGAAAATGGAAGACCATCTCAAAAGTGAAAGAAAAAAAAGAAGTATGAAGCCCTGACGACAAAGATCGTGGTACTAACGCAAATGAGAAACTACACGCCCGAGAAGGAGAGAAGAAGAAGGATGTGAATGCACCGCGAAGCCCCATCCTCGTTCCTGCTCTTCCCCGTGACCATTTTGACGAGATAAAAGAACAACACGAACTGGACTGTGGGCGCAAGTGGCCAAGGCTGCAGGGAGGATGGGCCAGGTGTAGGAAGAGGATAAAATCGAGGGAGAGGGCTGCGGTTCTGAGGGCCAAGTACCTTAAAGAACGGGAGGCCTACTACCACCAATGCCAGCGCAGGAACTAAAACTTCAATGGGTGGGGCAAACCCAATCTGAAACAATAAACCCCATTCAACTGGCTTTCTGGCCCTGGTGTTTAGTATTTTCTGATTGTCCTTGCATGCTATGCTGTGGTAGTGAGTGGTTTGATTCAGGTCTAGCCTTGGGGAGGTTGGCTTTCAGAGAGGCAGCTCTAAGATAGGGAACTGGCTGCAGGACCCAAATGGCCTAGGTTGACCTGGGTGGTCAAGTACATGTGAAAAGCCATTTGTGTACGGGGAACCAGCTCCACAGCTGCTTTTGGGACCAAAACGTATAGTGATCGGATCAGTGATTTCTTAATACAAATCCTAGCTTTTGCTGCAGCTTGCATTCTCATGAGAATGGGGCCAAAAAGACAGCGAATTGTGCTGTCTGTGCAGGCAACCATTTTGATTTTGATTACAACTCTGGGTTTGCAATCAAGTTGTTCCAATTTCGACACATTAGGTTATTATGACAGGTTAGGGTCCATGTGGGATCTCCAGTCTCTTGAGGGTTAGGTGCATCTTTTCTGACTAAACCCAAACTCAGCAGTCTAGACTGTGTATGTGTTGGGGGCCTCATATCTGTTAATGTATACTGCCTGATTGGTGGTCCAGTTTGTCTGAGAGATCTTGGGATTCAGGTTAACTGAGACTGCTAGCCTCCTCAGTTTCTTCCAGCTTTTCACTGATTCAACTACAGGGTCAACATGTTCTGTCCATTGCTTGGCCGTAAAAACCTGCATCTGACTCTTTCAGCAGCTGCTTGTTGGGTCTTTTGGAGGGCAGTCATGGTAGCCCCCTGTTTGTAAGCATGGGTTTTGCAGGCAAATAGATGGAACTAGGAAATATCATGGTAGTGAGGTATCTGACTAGTTACTGGATGTTACCCAAAAGAATACAGACTACCCAGTATACAATACACACAACTTAAGAAGTTTAACAAGTTGAAGGGCTCAAGTGAGGATGGCTCAATCCCACTTGGGAGGAAGAAGAAAGAAATTATAGAGGGCGGGGTGAGCGAGTGAGGGCCACGGCTGGCAAGCAGACTGGGGAAGAAGATCAGGTATAGGAGAAGCAGGACTGAAGCCCTGTTTTCAAGCAGAAGGAATGGAATCAAGCAATGTTGTGAGGTAGGAGGTGAGGGGACGCTCTAGACTATATCAGAGACCTGGGATTTGAGAGATCTCAGGACTTAAAGAGAGGGACCTTAGATGAAATGCCCTGCAGTGGGGAGAGGAAAGTGGAGAGTCCACGTCCAGGAGAAAGGCTATCATGTAGAGGGATAGCGTTACCATCCCCCAGTCACAAATTCAGAAGAAGAATTGTTACTGCCTAAAAGAACTGCAGGGACAAAAAGGGTCACTGGGGGAAAGGAGATCCAGTGACCAGCCCAAACTTGTCCTATCTCAAGGGTTGCCTCCAGGGCCTGTCACTGTTGTGTGTTTGCAGACAGGAGCCCTCTGGGAGGCCCAACCATCAACTGAAAGAGTCAGATGCAGACATTTGTACTCATCCATTGGACAGAAGCCAGGGACCCCTGTGGTTGAATTAGGGAAAGGATGGAAGGAGCTAAAGAAAAGGCAACCCCATTGGAAGACCAGCTGTCTCAACTAACCTGGATCCCCAAGATCTCTCAGACACTGAGCCACCAACCAGGCAGTATACACTAGCTAGTCTGAAGCCCCATGGCATATATATTGCAGAGGACTGGCTGATCTGGTTTCAGTGAGAGAAGATGCACCTAACCTATTAGAGCCTGGAGATCCCAGGGAGTCGGGAGGACTGGTAGGGTGGGTCGGGGGTGGGAACATCCTCTTTGAGTCAGGGTGGGGATGAGCGAGGAGGTATGGGATGTGACATAGTAAGAGGGCAGATCAGGAGGGGGATAAAATCTGGAGTGTAAAAAATTTAAAGATCAATAACAAAATGAAACAAGCTACACTAAAACAAACTCACATTCAGAATCTCTCTGTCTCTGTCTCTTTCTGTGTATATGATATGAAATTATAGTAGGTACTATGAGATGGGAGGATGGTATCTAAAAGGCGAAGTGGCAGAGTCCATAAGATAGTTACCTAATGACACAAAAGAAGACGAAGGCACTATTTGGAGGGACGAAATAGTGGTGGACAATGGGGGAAAGAAGTGCTATAAATAAGAACAAAATATAGTTATATATGTGTATAATAAAATAATAAACCTTTTGACTTTGTGTGCCAGCTAAGAGGCACGAGTTAAAACTGACTAGTTGAACCACAACTAGATAAAGCCCTGTTGCTGAAGAACCACACATATTGGTTCCAGGATATAGAAAAATTAATCTAGAACTAAGTTGGAAGCATCTTTTTAATAGCCAGCATTCCTAATGTCAATGGGTTCTAGGCAGGCGGCAGGAGAAGAAAATGCCCTTGCCTTGCTGTAAGCTAACATTCTGGGAACCCCGTGAGCTACAATAATACACTTCCAGCAAGCTATGTCCTCTGATGCCATAGTGGCATGACCTCCATGTGAGTAGCTCACAACTCTCGGATAGAATCCGAGGCCCACCTAACTAAAGAAATACAAGCCACGTAATTTAAACCTTGCCAAATTATGTCTAGGAGGCCATGATTGCTGGGGAGAAACCTGATGCTGTTATTTTGCTGTATGGATATGATCTCGTACTGTCTCCAAAATACTTATGCTTATATCCCTAGATTAGTGCTTCTCTCAGCCTTTGTGAGAGACATTTTCACCTGCTGTGGTAAGGTTTAATGCAAACAGACAAAAATAACAGAATAATGTAGAGAGAATCTCTTTGCGTTATGTGGAAGCATCTCCTGTCAATAAAAAGGTGTTGGCCTATTAGTATAGGCAGGAAAGAGAGATAGAAGTTCCAGCAGGAAGAAAGGAGTTTGGGATAGAGTCAGGCAGGGGAGAAGATTCACCCAACCTCTGAGGAAGTTGGTAGCATGAACCTGAGGAGTTGTAACTAACTACATGGCAGGACTTAGAATAGAGCAAACCAGGTAATTGAGTTACAAGGTAGCAGAAACAAGTCAGATCTTTTGGCCTAGTCAATTATTCACAAAAATTCGGTCTCAGAATCATGATTTTGGGAACTATGGCATTGGTGGAAAACCCACAGATACAGGTGAAAGTGCTGAGAATAAGGGGCTTTTGTATGCTCATCCCTATATGAATCTGTATCATACACTTCAAAGCTCATGGAACATCATAGTAGAAGGGATGGAAAAATGTTGGGAGTCCCAAAATGTGGAAGAGTGCTGTGGGATGCTGTTTTCTGCACATGACAAGGACTTTAAACCCATCAATTCACAGAAACATTGGCTACTTGAACAAAATTGGGCCTATTAACATTCCATCACTGAGTGTGGAGGGGCTCATAAGGCCCCACATTTCTCTGAGGACCTATAAGGAGATTTTGGGTTTTAGGAGAGGGAGGAGCCATACAGTTCAGTGGTATAACCACTGGTAATTTGTCTTCACTCTAGTAGACAAAAACTTCTATTTAGGCTCAGATCATATCCTAATTAAACTTACTGGGTAAACAAAATAGACACCAAAGCTCAGGAGAGAAGACGGGGGAAGAAGAGGAGAATTAGGAGGAAGATGAAGAGGAGTTTTCTGGGTGGTAAGAGACAGTGTTATGTAGAATTGAAGACTCAGAAATGAACCCACACACCTATGGTCACTTGATCTTTGACAAAGGAGCTAAAACTATCCAATGGAATAAAGAGCATTTTCAACAAATGTTGGTTGAACTGGAGGTCAACATGTAGAAGAATGGGAATCAATCCATGCTTATCACCCTGTACAAAGCTTAAGTCCAAGTTGATCAAAGACCTTCACATACAACCAGATACACTCAAACTAAAAGAAAAAAAAGTGGGTAAGAGCCTCAAACATATGGACACTGGGGAAATTTTCCTGAACAAAACACCAATGGCTTATGCTCTAAGATTAAGAATTGACAAATGGGAACCTCATAAAACTGCAAAGCTTCTGTAAGGCAAAGGACACTGTTGTTAGGACAAAAGGGCAACCAACAGATTGGGAAAAGATCTTTACCAATCCTACATCTGATAGAGGACTAATACCCAAAATATACAAAGAACTCAAGAAGTTAGACTCCAGAAAGCCAATAACCCTTTTAAAATGGGGTGCAGAGCTAAACCAAACATTCTCAGCTGATGAATATCAAATGGTGGAAAAACACCTAAAGAAATGTTCAACATCCTTAGTCATCAAGAAAATGAAAATCAAAAGAACCCTGAGATTTCACCTCACACCAGTGAGAATGGCTAAGATCAAAAACTCAGGTGACAGTAGATGCTGGCAAGGATGTGGAGAAAGAGGAACACTCCTCTATTGTTGGTGGGATTGCAAACTGATACAACCACTCTGGAAATCAGTCTGGAGGTTCCTCAGAAAATTGGACATTGCACTACCTGAGGACCCAGCTATACCTCTCCTGAGCATAAACCCAAAAGATGCTCGAACGTACAACAAAGACACAGGTTCCACTATGTTCATAGCAGCCTTATTAATAATAGCCAGAAGCTGTCTTTCAACAGAAGAATGGATACAGAAAATGTGGCACATCTACACAATGGAGTCCTACTCAGCTATCATAAACAATGACTTTATGAAATTCATAGGCAAATGGATGGAACTGAAAATATCCTCCTGAGTAAGGTAACCCAATCACAGAAAAGCACACATGGTGTGCACTCACTGATAAGTAGATATTAGCCCACAAGCTTGGAATACCTAAGAAAAAAATTCACAGATCATATGAAGTCCAAGAAGAAGAAATATCAAAATGTGGATGCTTCATTCTTTCTTAGAAGGAGGAACAAAATACTCACGGGAGGAAATACATGGACAAAGAGTGGAGCAGAGACAGAAGAAAAGGTCATCCAGAGACTGCCCCTCCTAGGGATTCATCCCACATGTAGCCACCAAACCCAGTCACTATTGCTGATGCCAAGAAGTGCTTGCTTACAGGAGCCATATATGGGTGATCCTGAGAAGCTCTGCCAGAGCTTGACAAATACAGAGATGAATGCTCTCAGCCAACCATTGGACTGAAAATGGGTTCCCCATTAGAGGAGTTAGAGAAAAGACTGAAGGAGCTGAAGGAATTTGCAACCTCATAAGAACAACAATATCAACCAACCAGAGATTCCAGGGACTAACCCACCAGCCAATGAGCACACATGGAGTGACACATGACTCCAACTGCATATGAAGCAGAGGATGGCATTGTCCAGCATTAATGGAATAAAAAGCTCTTGATCCTCTGAAGGCTTGTTTCCCCAATGTAACGTAATGCCAGGGCATTGAGGTTGGAGGGGGGGGGTGGAATGGGCGTCCTCATAGAAACAGGGGGGGAAGAGAGATGGGATGGAGGAAATGGATAACAATTGAAGTGTAAATACATAAAATATCCAAGAAAAATAAAATTATTTAAAAAAGAGACAGTGTTATGGAGGGTGTACAACTAAAGTATATTATGCACATAAATATTTGTGAAGTTATGAAAAAGTAAATTAAAAAAGCAAATAACCCAGAGATAAAGAAGTGATTATATTGCTTAAATGCAAATTTGAGGTATACAAAAGATCCTTGGCAAAAGAAGAGTTAATTTTAAAATAATTATTAATAATTTTAATATTTAAAAAGAAGTTAATATGTTAATGTTTCAGAAGCCAGAGAAATTAATGAAAAATAACTCTGGAATTATCTTCATGTATTTATAGTGACCTCCAATTTTTGAAAAGGTCAAATTCCATTCAGTGGTCGAATGATACCTTTAGTGCTAATTGTGCCAAAAAATTCATAATCATATGTAGCAAAAGAGCTTCAGTTTACCTCTTGCTTTGTGTAAAATTAATTACTTGCTGTAGACTAAAATTATTTTCTACATTCCTGATATTCTGGAAGACAATATTGGAAAACCCCTGTGATTTTGGTATAAGGGAAACATTTTTTAGATGTAACAAAAATCATAATACATAAAAATATGCTGATTAACTGGACTTCATCACATCTATAAACTTCTTTTTTTTTTTCTTTTTTCTTTTTTTCGGAGCTGGGGACCGAACCTAGGGCCTTGCGCTTGCTAGGCAAGTGCTCTACCGATGAGCTAAATCCCCAACCCCATCTATAAACTTCTACTTGCAGGACATGCAACCAAAAGACAGGAAGAAAGATATCGTGATGTTACAAAATTTATATCCTGACTATAGAAGGCTTCATACACAGATACATGGATATCCAGAATATGCAAAATGGATTTAATTAATCTGATTTTTCAAATTGGGTTGAAATATTTGCATAAAGATTTCATCCATGAAGACATTGGATGGCAGGCAGTAAGCATATAAAAATATGTTTGAACTCATTCTTTATTGAGGAAATGAAAATTACAAACACTGAACGTGTGTTCCATCACATATCCGTTCCATCTGCTAAAACTGACAAAACTATGTCAAAGGTTGGCAAGAAGGTGGCCCAACGGGAATCCTCATGTACTATTTATGGAAATGTAAAATGTCAAAGCTTTGGAACACCAGAATTTTCTTAAAATTTAAGTATCTGCTTGCCATATAACACACACATTTTATACATTTTTTAATCCAAGAAAAGTCAAAGTATATAATCCTGCAATGATTTGTACATAAATATTTGTATCAGCTTCCCCCTCTGTCTTTCCCTGACTTCCAATCTCCTTTCTCTTCCCCTCTTCATTACATTTTCTCAGGCTGGCTTTGAGCTCCTGAACTCAAGTGAATCCATCTGCTTCAGTTTTTCTACTCGCTAGGCTCCAGGACCTGATTCTTTCTGTATTCTGTTGTTATAAATACACCTGTCTGCTAACGCACAGCAGAAGGTACAGATATGACATTGCACAGTCTACATATGCTTGGAAGCTGAACACCTCTCAGGGAGAGTAGTAAACCAAAGTGAGTGACTAGCAGGAAAGGACAGCCAGTATTCTGGAGCATTTTTCACTTGTTTGGTGAATGGGAACTAGAAATGGACCTTATTTAGAAGTAGTTGTTCCCCAAGCCCTGGGATTATCTGGTGTGAGGTTCTGGATTTTATTTGCCATGTATCTGGGCACAGCTCACACCATTTGGAGTCTTGTAGGCAAAACTGGACAGCACAAACTCGGCTGGATGCGTTCATGAGTTGAGTTGTAGTGGATTTGCTGCATATCTTCCACCTTTATCTGTAAGCAAACAGGAAGTTGGTGCAATGGTTGTTGCTCCAGCACATGCAACTCTATGGGCTCTGGATGATGCACATGACAATTCTCACCCCTTTTGTGATGTTAAAGTGCAGCCACTAGCACACATCCTAGCAGCGGAGAACTCTATCCTTCTTGAGAGCTATCTTCATATCCAGTTAATAGAACTCATTATGGAGTCTCTCCGAGTCAACACGTTCAGAAAAGCTTGCAGCAAAGTCTCTGGGCTGTGATTTGGGAACTGATAACTGTCTCCTGAAGGTAGGGACACCTTAAACTGGAGATACTAATGGCTAAACCTGATAGGAACACCTTTGAGACTTGTATGGCATCTTATTAAATCATGCACTGGACTACACAGTGAAAAAGATTCTTATCACTTTACATAGGAAACTCCTACCTCTAAAACTAAATCCGTGAGCGTGGGAGGTCTTTCCACTTTCTGAGATCTTCTGCAGTTTCTTTCTTCAGAGACTTGAAATTCTTGTCATACAGATCTTTCACTTGCTTGGTTAGAGTCACACCAAGGTCTTTTATGTTATTTATGACTATTCTGTAGGGTGTCATTTCACTAATATCTTTCTCAGCCTCCTTATCCTTTGAGTAGAGGAAGGCTACTGATTTATTTGAGTTAAATTTATACGCAGCCACTTTGCTGAAGTTGTTTTTCAGGCTTAGTACTTCTCTGGTGGAACTTTTGGGGTCACTTAATTACACTATCATATCATCTGCTGCAAATAGTGATATGACTTCTTCTTTTCCAATTTGTATCACTTTGACCTCCTTTTGTTGTCTGATTGTTCTGGATAGGATTTTGAGTATTATATGTAATAAGTAGGGAGATAGTGGGCAGCCTTTTCTAGTCCATGATTTTAGGGGGATTGCTCCCAGTTTCTCTCCATTTAGTTTGATATTGAGTACTGGTTTGCTGTATATTGCTTTTACTATGTTTAGGTATGGGACTTGAATTCCTGATCTTTTCAAGACTTTCATCATGAAGGGGTGTTGAATTTTTTGTCAAATGCTTTCTCAGCACCTAATAGAATGATTCTATGTTTTTTCTTTTAGTTCATTTACATAGTGGATTACTTTGATGGATTTCTGTATATTGAACCATTCCTGTTTCACTGGATTGAAGCCTACTTGATCATGATGGAGGATTGTTTTGATGTGTTCTTTGATTTGCTTTGCAAGAATTTTATTGAATATTTTTGCATCAATATTCATAAGGGATATTGGACTGAAGTTCTCTTTCTTTGTTGGGTCTTTGTGTGGTTTAGGTATAAGTGTAATTCTGGCTTTATAGAAAGAATTTGGTAGTGCTCCATCTGATTCTCATGTGTAATAGTTTGGACAGTATTGCTCTTAGGTCTTCTATGAAGGTCTGACAGAATTCTGCAGTAAACCCATCTGGAACTGGACTTTTTTCGTTGGGAGACTTTTAATAACTGCTTCTATTTCTTTAGGGGTTATAGGGTTGTTTAGATGGTTTATTTGTTCCTGATTTAATCTTGGCACCTGGTATCTGTCTAGAAAATTGTCCATTTCCTCCAGATTTTCATGTTTTGTTGAATATTAGCTTTTGTAGTAGGATCTGATAATTTTTTTTAATTTTCTTAGATTCTGTTGTTATGTCTCCTTTTTCATTTCTGGTTTTGTTAATTGGATACACTACTGTCTCTGTGTCTCCTGGTTTATCTATCTTGTTGATTTTCTCAAAGAACCAGCTCCTGCTTTTGTTGATATTTTGTATAGTACTTTTCGTTTCTACTTGGTTGATTTCAGCTCTCAGTTTGATTATTTCCTGCCTTCTACTCCTCTTGGGTTTATTTATTTCTTTTTGTTCTAGAGCTTTAAGGTGTGTTGTCAAGCTGCTGACATATGCTCTCTCCTGTTTCTTTTTGCAGGCACTCAGAGCTATGAGTTTTCCTCATAGCACCGCTTTCATTGTGTCCCATAAGTTTGGGCATGTTGTTTCTTCATTTTCATTAAATTCTAAGAAGGTACATCCTTTTGTTTTAGGATAGAATGTTCTATAAATATCTGTTAAATCCATTTGGTTCATGACTTCTCTTAGTCTGTCTATGTCTCTGTTTAATTTCTGTTTCCATGATCTGTCCATTGATGAGAGTGGGGTGTTGAAATCTCCTGCTATAATTGTGTGAGGTGCAATGTGTGTTTTGAACTCTAGTAAGGTTTCTTTTACGTATGTAGGTGCCCTTGTATTTGGGGCATAGATATTTAGGATTGAGAGTTCATCTTGGTGGATTTTTCCTTTGATGAATATGAAGTGGCCCTTCCTTATCCTTTTTAATGACTTTTAGTTGGAAATTGATTTTATTTGATATTAGAATGGCTACTCCAGCTTGTTTCTTCAGACCATTTGCTTGGAAAGTTGTTTTTACAGCCTTTACTCTGAGGTAGTGTTTGTCTTTGTCTCTGTTTTTCCTCCGTTTACTCTGAGGTGTGTTTCCTGCATCCAGCAAAATGCTGGGTCCTCTTTATGTATCCAGTCTGTTAGTCTCTGTCTTTTTATTGGGGAATTGAGTCCATTGATGTTGAGAGATATTAAGGAATAGTGATTGTCGCTGACTGTTATTTTCATTGTTTGAGGTGGAATTATTTTTGTTTGTCTCTCTTTTGGTTTCATCACAAGGAAATTATATTCTTGCTTTCTGTACAGTCTAGTTTCTCCCCTTGTGTTGGAGTTTTCCATCTATTTTCCTTTGTAGGGCTGGATTTGTAGAAAGGTATTGCATAAATTTGGTTTTGTCATGGAATATCTTGGTTTCTCCACCTATGTTAATTGAGAATTTTGCAGGATACAGTAACTTGGGCTGGCATTTGTGTTCTCTTAGGGTCTGTATGACATCTGTCCAGGATCTTCTGGCTTTCATAATCTCTGGTGAGAAGTCTGGTGTAATTCTTATAGGTCTACCTTTATATGTTATTTGACCTTTTTCCCTTACTGCTTTTAATATTCTTTCTTTGTTTTGTGCATTTGGTGTTTTGACTATTATGTGACGGGAAGAATTTCTTTTCTGTTCCAATCTATTTGGAGTTTTGTAGGCTTCTTGTATGCTTATGGGTATCTCTTTCTTTAGGTTAGGGAAGTTTTCTTCTATGATTTTGTTGAAGATATTTACTGGTCCTTTGAGCTGGAAGTCTTCACTGTCTTCCATACCTATTATCCTTAGGTTTGATCTTCTCATTGTGTCCTGGATTTCCTGTATGTTTTGGTCTAGGAGCTTTTTGCGTTTTACATCATCTTTGAAAGTTGTGTGGATGATGTCTATGGAATCTTCTGCCCCTGAGATTCTCTCTTCTATCTCTTGTATTCTGTTGGTGATGCTTGTGTCTACAGCTCCTTGTCTCTTCTTCTGTTGACTTAGTTCCTGCACTTGCCTCTAGCCATTGGGTTGTCTGTAGTGTTTGCTTGTATTGCTGTTTCTGAGAGTGGCTTGTCCCTGCTGTAGGCCTCTGTGTCAGCACTCCTGTAGAACTGTTTTCCTGTTTTCTTTCAGCCTCTCCTGAGAACAGGTGCTCTGCTCTCAGCTGTGGAGGTGCTCCTGGAGATTGTCTTCCAGGTCTAGGCACGGGCAGGAATCAAAGGGTCCTGCCCCTGATTGCTTGTAGGTCCTTGCACCCAGTGGGCACAGTTGGCACTAGGCGATTCCCTCTTGGGTCTGGACTGTGGACAGAATGTATTCTTCTCTGACTTCTCAGGAGGGTCCTAACTTCTGAGGGTCCAGCTCGCAGGGAGTTGTTTGGCAGGATCAGTCTGGACCTGGGCACAGACCAGAACCCTGGGTACCAGTCGCCGTCTGTTCCTATATCCCTCTGTCCAGTAGCACTGTGCAGTTTCCCCTTGCACAGGGATGTGGGCCGAGGCATGCAGAGGTGACAATCTGTCCTGCGACCTCGGGATGTCGGCACTCCTGGGTGGTCCACTCTCTTCCCCCATGGGATTTGGGTGCAGGGAGCTGTGTGAATATACATTTTTTTTTTACAAGATAGATCCCATCCAACACTATGGAATAAGCATATACCACGTCTACAACTTGAAATCATATTCAGTAGTTTTCTGGCAAAAATGGAATCAAATTAGTATGCAATCATAAAGCTTACTAGAGAAAATCCACTATACATTTTGAAATTAATGAAAATAGTTCTAAATAACCCTTGACACAACGAGAACTCTTAGCAGGAATTAAAAAACAATTTTCTGAATAGCCATGCAAATATAGCAGGCCAAAATCTGTAAAAGAAATAAAAGCACCACTGAAAGGGAAAATAATAGAAAGATCTAAATTCATACCTTTGAATATGAACAGTCTACAATCTGTTCTCTGTACTCTTCTAGCAAGGAAGGATAAAGCAACAAAAGCCAAATGAAACCTGCCGAAGCAGCAGGGAGAATAGAGATCAATAGATGTGGAGTCTGAAAACAATAGAAAAATCAATTTGATAAAAAGCAGGTTCGTAGTAAGCATCAAAAATATCGACAGACTTTTACCATTGATGACAAACAGAATGAGGCATGATGTATTGTTAATATCAAGAAGAAACAGTTGTTATCGCAATAAATCCTCAAACATCAATCTAAACGTCAAGGGCTAGGGTGATAGATGGCTAAATGCAACTCTTGCTAGCAACATCACACCTCCACATTTATGTGCACACCTGTGTGTCCACACAAACGAAAGAATACATAGAGATATAGTCATGTGTGCATACACATGCAAAGAGAACATGGGGAATATAATGAGTGGCTCCATAGTCATTCATTTAATAAGTTAGATAAATACGCAAACTGTTACAAGTCATTTAGTATTTAGTGGCAAATTTCAATAACACTTTCATTGTTAATGTGGTCAAATTTATAGTTTAGCCTTTCCAGATAAATTTCCTAGGCCAGATGGCTTCAGTGAAGAAATCTGACAAGTACTTAAGGAAATATTTATATCAATTCTTCAAGTTCGTCTCCAGAAAATAAAAGAGAGAAGGGAACACTTTCCATTTTTTAAAAGGAAACTTGTATTGCCAACAACATAAATCAAATAGATCAAGACCAAATTTAAATCTGTATCCTGCTGTATGTAAAAGTCTTTAGCAAAATATTAACGAACAGAATACAGTACAACCCAAAAGAATTATGTACCACAACCGAATGTATTTTGTTCTAGAGGTACAAAGCTGGTTTATATTTGAGAATCAATCGTTATAGCTTAACACATTAAACAGATAAAGAATGATACCATTGCATTAATCAATGTAGAAAATATTATAATCAATGCATAATATAATCAATGTATGAAAATTCTCAGAAGATAGGGACAGAAGATAACGACCTTAATTCAGTAAAGAATAGATAACATACTTCATGCTGAAAGGTTAAGGACTATTTTCTTTTTTTTTAAATTGGATATTTTATATATTTACATTTCAAATGTTATCCCCTTTCCTGGTTTCCCCTCTGGAACTCTTCTATCCCATTCCCCAACTCCCACTGTCTTAGTCAGGGTTTCTATTCCTGCATAAATCATCATGACTAAGTTGGGGAGGAAAGAATTTATTAAGCTTACACATTCACATTGCTGTTCATCACCAAAGGATATCAGGACTGGAACTCACACAGGGCAGGAAGCAGGAGCTGATGCAGAGGCTAGTGGAGGGATGTTACTTAGTGGCTTGCTCGGTTTGCTCTCTTTTAGAACACAAGACTACCAGCCCAGGGATGGCGCCCCACAATGGGCTGGGTCCTCCCATTTTGATCCTCAGTTGAGAAATACCACAGATGGATCTCATGGAAGCATTTTCTCAACTGAGTCTCCTTTCTCAGTGATAATTCTAGCCTGTGTCAAATTGACACACAAAACCAGCCAGTACACCCACCTCCCCACCCTAGCATTTCTCTACACTAGGGCATCGAGCCTTGACAGGACCAAGGGCCTCTCCTCCCATTAATGTCCAACAAGGGGATGAGATTATCTGAAATGCCCAACAAAAGGGAGGGAGATCCTGTAGAGACCATATCCAGAGGTTAGGCAATGCTCCTGGTTGGGGGATAGGGGACACCAACTCATCTCCAAATTGTTAACACAGAATGGCTCCTGTCTAAAGGAAATATGGAGACAAATATGGTGCAGAGACTGAAGGAAAGGCCATCCAGAGACTGCAACACCTAGGGAACCATTCCATCTGCAGCCACCAAACCCAGCTGCTATTACCAAGAAGTGCATGCTGACAGGAGCCTGTTATAGCTGTCTCCTGAGAGGCTCTGCCAGATTTATTTTATAACTACAATAGGAAAGACTGTTGGATAAGTGATAAAGGAAAGACACATATATCAGCAGAACCAAATCAAACTTAACTGAACATAACAGAAGAAGACAGTAGAGTAGGGGACAGAACTGCATAATACAGAAATAAACCCACATAAATTCACCCAGTTGAACTGGGAAGAAAGGGAAAAGGCATTCTGAGGACTGGGTCCATTTACACTCTAAACTAGCAGGGTTTCTGTAGGTTTGCATTTATGCACATCTTTGTCAGCATGTGTTGTTATTATTGTTTTTGAATGACTGCCGTGCTAACTGGCACAAGATGGAATTTCAACAGTTTTAAGTTACACTTCTCTGATGGTTAGTGAGCTTGAATGATCTTTTGTTCCATGTTTTTAATCGATATTTGTAGTCACCTCCACATTTCAATAGCTAATTTATTGACTGGTCCTTTGATTTTTTATTTAGCTTCTGAGTATTACAGATACCATTCTGTTAAATCAGTAACTATCAAGGATTTTTTTCTCCCAGTTCATAGATTCCTTCTTCATTCAGTGAATTCTTCCATTTGATGTACAGAAGTTTTTTAATTTTCTGTGATCTCACTGGTCAGTTGTGGGGGTTATTTCTTGAATGACTGTGGAACTTTCCTGAAAGCCTGTGCCTCTGGCTCTCTGTTGAATTATTTCCCTAGTTTTTCCTCTAACACTTCCTAGAGTTACAGGTTTTGTGTTACAATGTATGAGAGCCAATTTGCCTTTGTTTTTCATGTTCCTTGTGGTTTTGCATTGAGATTCATGTATTTGGGTTCATCCTTATTGCTTCAATGCATGTGTTTGCAGTGTGAAAGAGGGACTGGGCTGTTATACTGCTGAGTTGCCTCTTTTATTTTGTCTGCTGGACGATGGTCGATCTCAGTAGACCACAGGCTTGGGACACCATGGCCAATCTTGACCTATGACTTTAAGAGTTGAATACACAAACACAATCATTACCAATATGTAGGCTCACAAGGAAAGTACAATAAAAGTAAATGAAAAACAACAGA
The DNA here is from genome assembly GCF_011064425.1 of Rattus rattus. NCBI lineage: Eukaryota > Metazoa > Chordata > Mammalia > Rodentia > Muridae > Rattus > Rattus rattus. Next base: position 98,377,258 of record NC_046172.1, read on the forward strand.
CCTTCAATTCCAGCCAGTTTAGGAAGTAAAAGGAATAAAGGGCACTATGATATCTGTTACTAGAGAATATGTCAGACAGAGAAAATAGTAGAGGAAGATATGGTTAGCATTTGGAGGATAGAAAAAATGGAGAGGAGGGTGGTCAACAAAATAGCTGGAAGGAGTGGGTAAAACTGTCTGAAGCCCAATGAGCTGACTTTGGTTCCTGGAATTCATGTAAAGGAGAAAAGGAGAGCTGACTTCACCAAGTTGTCCTCTGACTTCCACATATGCACCATATCATAGGTGCACACACAGGCACATACTACACAGACAGTCTCACAACATAATAAAGCTCAAACATAAAGAAAAGAGAACCTAGAGGGAGGAAAACTAAACAGAAGAGGGACCATGGGGCCTCTGGGGGGAAATGAGGCAGTTCTTTCTAGAAGTAGAATCAAAGTAGTCAGATTACAGGAATCAATTAGCAACATTGAAGCATCGATACCAGAAAACCCTGCTTGTCTGTGCTTCTTGGGAAAGACTATCAGGAAGAAAATGAAAAGGCAGGAATAGGGAGAAGAACAAATAAGGATATTAGCAGGGGTAATAACAAAGTAGGACATGGGTGGCCTGATAAATTGACTATGGTTAAGTGAAGGGGGAAACAAGCAAAGGGAAGAGTTCTGTGTGAGAATGCAGGGTCTGAGCACACATAGGGTTCCTTCTCAGTCTTTCACGTCCAGCTTTATGCAGGTTGTGGGCAGATACTGTTCGTACCTATGAGGTTGAGAATGCTGGCCATACTTCTGGGAGATTGTGTCCAAATTGGAATCAGATGTTTGTCCTCTCAGTGGGAGATCCCTCACAGTTTGGGTTGCACATGCTGGTCATGCGCCTGGGCAGTCCCCTTTAGTGTTCTGCATCCTTGGAATCCATGCCTGTGTTCCATTGCAGACTCTGGCTCTGACCCGCTTTCCACCTCACTGACTGGTTCTGACTCAAAGTTTCTTCCCCACTGTCTAGACATACTCTGCTGGCCGGGTCTCAGTGTAAAAGTCCTGTCAAACTTGCTCACTGGTCCTACAGTACGTGATACAGGGAGGATCTAGGCTGGCCATGTGCCTGCTACGCAAGGGTCTTTTACAAAAAAACGGCTTCTCGACCCTACTCTAAAACCCGAGAAAGAGTTTTTTCCACAACTACCATTTCTCTCCTTCTCTGTTCCTTAAAATGTCTGTTACTGAAAGTACTGTGAAAAGTTCCCGAGATGCTTGTCTTAAACTGCGAATCCTGTCTGAACATCTGCTGTTTCACTCCTCAAGCACGTGAATCCCCCCAGGATAGACTCTGGACTTTCTCTCCTGTTCTGCTTTGCAACGTTCTCTATTTTCCTTGTTATTCAGAGTAAAGATTTTGTGACATCATCCAGCTCTTCTGATAGCTGTTATCCATTTTCCCCGATTTTATCCCCTGAAGATTTTAACAGACTGTCTGTGAGTTGCCTGCTTTCCTTAAAAAGAAAAAAAAAACCAGTATTTTACTTTTCTACATGCAATTAATGCTAAACTTAAGTCTGTTACAGCTAGAACAGAAACAAAGCAGAGTTAGCAGCCAATTCAAGTTGCAGAAAATTCTAGAAGTATGGATTCAAAATTCATTTCCAAATACAGAGCCTGAAGTGGTTCATATTAAAAATGGCAGATAATCTTCTAGTGACCTCATAATCAAAGCACAGATAAAGCCTTGTTGGCCAATCAAGGACGATATATTGAGTATCCCAAAGGTTTTAAAACTCATGTGTGTCATTGACATAATGGAATACCTGATTCTGAATAAATTACAAATAAAATAAATCTATGAATTATAGCTTTGGAGGCTCCAGTGTCCAAGATATACGGGTTGCATATGGTGAATGCCTGCTTACTCGTGGAGATTTCTAAGAGTCTCAATGTAGCACAGGACATCAGATGACAAGGCACAGTAGATAGAAGATGCAGAGCTGTATTGGGTTTAATGATAGATGCACTCTGAAGATAACTCATTAAGCCATTAAGTTATTAACAGGCTAATCTATTTGATGAGGACAGGGCACTTATGACCTACCGAATCTCCTCTTAAAAGTCTCACTTGGAAAAGGAAGGGGATTACTGGAGAGTCAAAATGTTAAGAGAGGACAATGGTTTGGAGGAATATCATATGTGTGTGTGTGTGTGTGTGTGTGTGTCTGTGTGTGTGTGTGTGTGTGTGTGTGCGTGTGTGTGTATTCCCCATTTGGTCCTACCTCTTAATACCTGTCAGTGATTATACTATTTAACATGAGTTTGTTGGGAGCATTCAAAGGTTAAGACTCCATATTAAACCTGCTGTCTAGATCTTTTGAAATACCTAATTTAGTGAACACTAGAAGACTTAACATCATCCAGATGACAGGATAGACATTTCTACGGATAATTTCTTCAAAGAATCATCAAATAAAGATCTATAGATGTGAGCTTTTTCAAAAGAGCTAAGGAACTCAGGAGATAGATGACCACACATGAGTAGATTACAAAATTAAGATAAGACTCATGAAAAGAAGAGAAAGAATATTCACATTGTACCAGTTAGCTTTATGTGAACTTGACACAAATTAGGATCCTTCAAGAGGAGGGACTTTCATTGGACTGTGGAGAAATCTGTGGTGCATTTTATCATTGATATAAAAGGTCTCTGCTCACTGGGGTGAGGCCATCCCTGGTCAGGTGATCTTGGGCATTATAAGAAAGCAGGCCAAACAAGCCATGAGGTGCAAGCCAGTAAGCAACACTCCTCATGGCCTCCGCTTCCGTCCCTGCCTCTAGGTTCCTGCCTTGACTTTCTCTAGTCATGGACCTGAAAGTGGAAAATACATTAAATCCTTCCCTCCCTAAGTTGTTTCAGTAATGGACTTTATCATGGGAATAAGACAGTAATTGGTACAGTTTTGTGGGATATTGCTGTGACGACATGAACATATGTTTAGTTGAGGATTGTGGAAGGATTTGGGAACTTTGGGCTGGAAAAGCCATGGAGTGCTCCAAGATAAATGAGCTGTTTTTGTGAGAACATAGAAGGTAATGCTGAGAACAGTGCAGATAATGGAGGCCTGGCTAGTGAGGTCTCATGGGATGTTTGAGCCCCTTAAAGACTCTATCAGGGTCATTCAATGTTTTGAATTAAGAGTAATTATGGTGAAGCCTTTGGTTTTCTGAAACAGTTGATGCTGCTTAACTTGAGCTGAAAAGATAGTAGTGATTATTGAGCATCACTGAGGTGAAATCTTCTGGGAAATGTTTCCTGGAAGTCATCACACAGAAGCTGTGGTCCACAGGAAACCAAATCTGTACATCAAGCTGACAGAAGAGCTTGCTAAAATGTAAGAGTTTCCCACACAGTACAGGGTTTGAAGGCACAAAGATGTCATGGAAAACAGCTGAGACTTTGGCACTGTATGGCAGGACTGGAGTCCCTAAACAGCGGTTGGCAGATGCCGTTGGTGAAGGCTCAGCATGAGTTGTAGTTGAAGCCCCAGGACTGAAAGGGTCATGGGTAGAATTTGAGGTATGGCACCTTGTGTCAGAGTCAGAGTCCTCATACAGAGTTCAGGAAAGACTAGTAGTAAAAATACAACCCAGTTGCAGCAGAGGACCTCAGCATTTTGTAAATACCAATCCCATGGGTCAACAGCCAAGGACAGCAGTAGCCGTGAGCTAGCATGAGGCAATGCTAGAAGCTGTGTGCTGCAAAGTGTGGAAGAAGTGATCTAGGCCCTGTGGAGGAGTCCAGAAGATCATGAGTGAATCCTAGATTTTAGGCCCTGACTTATAGTTGCAGTTGGAAATTTTCTTTGTTCAGATTGTGACTGTGACCTGGATCTCCCTTGTTGAAGAGCAAATATTTAAGTATTTAGTTAAGTATTTAATTTACCTTTGATTTTACTGGAACCCACAATTAAGAAACTTTGAACTGTGTAAGAGACATTGGAAGGTTTTTCTTTAACTTTTTATTAATTCTTTATGAGTTTTACATCATGTACTCCAGTCTGGATGATTACCCTTTCCACCCATAACCCTTGTAACATCCCCCACCAAATAAGAAATACACACACAAACAACAACATAAAGGGAAACAAAGCATAGAAAACATCTCATCATGGAGGCAGTAGTATGTCAGAGTGTGCCCCACAGTATATCCCTCTGTCCACACATCTTCACTTGCAAATATTCATTGCAATGAGTCATTGGTCTGGTTTGAGATCTTTGGCTTCTGTGACACCATCAACAATGGGTCCTCACTGGGACACACTGCCCCCAACCCTGTTAGCCTGTTGTTGCTCTGTTGTGGAGATCCTGCAGCTCTGGTACAGTAGGACTGTCTCTTTCATGTATCCTAACCATTCACAGATGACATAGATTTTGGGGTGGGCCAATTTAGATGCCTGGATCTGAGCTTGGGTGGGTCAGCCAGGAAACTCTGTTTTAGCAGCACAATCATGCTGCCATTGGCAGGAGGCAGAGTCAGCTCTCATACTTTCCTACCGTTAAGGAGTTCCCTGCACCCACACCTCCAGAGCTGGCCCCACTGTGCTGCCCAGTCAAGATTTGAGGCCCACTCTCCCACATACTACAGTTTGTAAGGAGATGGGTCAGTGCTCCCACTTTCACATCCTCAGGGCTGGCTCACACATGACAGGGCCATCAGGGCCAGGTCCACTGTGGTGCCCAGGTGAGAACATGGCTCCCTCTCCTTAGTGCTACAGCCAGGAAGCAGGCAGAGATATCTCTTCCATTCTCATGACCCCAGGGCCAGTTCTTCTGATTGCCACAGGTGGTGGTGGGTGGAGTGGCATTACCCTCACACCTCTGCCAACCATTCACCTCCACCACTTCACGGCAGACTAGTGGCAGGACCAGCTCTCTTGTGATCTGACCCTCAGGGCCAAGTCACCTGCATCCCCTCCACCAGGGACACTTGTCTCCTGCTGCTCAGATGAGGGGCAGGGCCCAGTCTCCTCAGTGCTGCAGCCAGCAAGAGACAGGGTCAACTCATTTACTCTCAAGATCTTAGTGTCAGCTCTTCTGACTCTCTCGGGTGGCAAGGGCACGGGAGTGGAGGGCACCTCCCCTCCTCACAGGCCACCTCACAGCAGAGGGGTGGGTGCCAGGGCCCGCTATCCATTGGGCCTGCTCTCATGGCTGGCTTGCCTGCTCCCCTTGACCAGGGCCAGCACTACTGTGGTGCCCAGGTGAGGTGCAAGGCTTACTCTCTTGAGTGCTGCAGCTGCTACAAGGCAGGGCCAGCTTTCCCACTCTCATTACACCCAGGTCATCTCTCTCAATGGCCTCAGATGGTGAGAGGGCAAAAGCAGGGGAGGTATCAACTCTGTACCCAAGCCATCTCAAGGCAGATGAGTGTCCCAGCTCTCCCACCCTTAAGCCAGATTACACCCCCTACCAGGGACAGCTCCATTGAGAAGCTTGGAGGAGGTGTAGGAGTCACTCTTCTAGGTGTGCCTCTGATGCCTGGCTTGCTCTCCAGAATGCCACATCCAATGAGGGATGAGGCCAATAATGTTCATCCCCTGAACATCCACCTGTCACCAGTAGCTGTCCTGAAGAAGGACATCTTTGTGTTCTCTAGTGGGTAATATGAGTCACAGACATCAACATTAACCCCTGACCCTGTATAGCCAATGACTCAGAGATGGCCCTCAGTGATAGCTCTGGATGGGACTTCACTATGGCCCAAGGTGGCAGGGCTGACCACTTACAACAGGCTCCTCCTCCCTACCCTCAAGTTTCCAGTTCCATCTCTCTTCATGATGCTCAAGCTGCTCCACTTCTCTTTCTCTCCCGTCTGACCACCATATAATTGCACATTATGGTGATTCTTGCTAGAAGCTGGCCACATGGCTTGGTGGGTAGGTTCCTGGGTGACAACCTCCATTCATGCTGTGTGGCGTGCTGGCAAGCAAGTATCTATAGCCTGTGTTGGCTGTGTTTATTACGGCAGGCAACAATTCCACATCTTCCTCATCCTACACTCCACTGCCTGGATTTTATTTTATTTTATTTATTTTTATGAGTCCTAGGCATAAGACAACTTTGGTTACCAAGCCAGGCATCAAGCTTGGATGAACAGAGGACTGTCATCTGCTCTGCCCTGACTGGACTTAGGATGTTTTTAAGAGACTAAACTTTTTTTTTTTTTTTAGATCCAATTGGTAAGATATAATTGCCCACTTAAACATATAAAGCCCGGTACTATCCATCCCTTGAGAACATTAATAACAACCTGTAAATACACGGAGCAGAATGAACATCACCTGCCATGGCTTCTCCTCTCTGTCTCTCTTCTCCTCTCTCTCTCCCTAAAATTCTCCTCTTCCTTCAAACTTCTCCTACTGCTTCCATCCTTCCTTCTACCTCCAATGACAGGCCTCCTTCTATCCTGTACCTGCCTCACCTGTGACATCATCCCACATTTCACCCTTTTGTCTAATTAAAAAAACTTTTCTCTCAAATATAAGCTGAGCACAACTAATATCATTTTGTAATTAAGAGGCAAATATATCTTAAACACCCAGTCCAACACTATACCAGTTAAAACAGAACATTTAGTTATCCATTCCAGCTAAGAAAGGCTTCTGAAATCTGTATTATATCTTGGCTAACTTGTATACTACCTGATAACCATCCAAAATATGTATATTTAGGAGTTAAACAGCCTGATAGGCTGCGAGACTATAATGTCTTCAACCCCGTCAGAAATCTGGGAATGACAAATATCTGTACACATAGGAAGCCTAACACGGCTTCCAGAACTGAGAGGTTGTTGAGACAAATCTCCACTAGCACAGTCCCCTGTTAGCAACATGTGAGCGCAAGTCTTCAGCCTTCTGGCCCAAAATCAACTGACAGACTCTAGAAATGCAGATTTTGAAGGGCTGATCACCCTGTCTTGGCAGAGTTTATCAGTCAACTATTCTGCATAATTTGTCCTTTTCTGGACAGTATTAGTCTGCAGATGAAACAGGCAGTTTTGTCCAGTGGCTGCCTAGCCACAAAGTATTGCCTCACCTGGAGGTAGAGATGTTCACATTCTTCATTAAATCCACCAAAGGGTAACTGTTAGGAGCAGATATGTCTCAACAAAAGATAAATAACTTTAAATCTCAAATTTTGTGGATTTCTGACGTTTTTGAAAACCATCTATCTATATAAGACAATCTGGACTGTTGTCTTTATATCTTAATAATATCTTGAAAGTTCTCTCACAAAGTCAGTAATAATTTGCTATTTGGCCCTTAAATCACATGTGTAATCAACTCAGAAGTTTGTAATGACATCAATAGAAGGACTGGCTCTTGTACTTTTAAACTTTTTTTGACAAATAAATTCTATACCAAAGCAAAGATATGATTTCAGCTTAGTTACCAAATGAGATTATGACAGTACAATTCAGTCTAGCTAATTCCTCCCTGTTAAATTACAACCAATTTTAAATTCCTCATAAAAACAATTTTAGAATAACTACTTTCAGCCCCCCAACGTCCAGGGAATTGGGGCGACGATTCCTCCATAACTTCTTCAAGCTGTACATGGGCGTTGAGATATCCTTGGGGGTAGGAGGTAGGAAGAATGAAGCAAATGCTGTAGTGGATGTGTCCTGACTGGACCCACCTGAAAGTCCTTGAGACCAGGATTCCAAGTAGGTAGGCACGCTCTGTAAAATACAACTCTCAAGAAAAAGTTTAGAATCGAGATACCTTTTTGTTTGATTCTCCTGAATAAATTTTTCAGGCGGTCTACGAGGTTTCCAGAACCTAATCACAGGTTTTAAAAACACAAAGACAAATTCTTTCTCCCAAAATACTGTGTTCCTTAGTCTGAAACCAGAAAAGCTTGTATCTTGCACTCTCTCCCAGTTTAATAATATAATCATAAAAGTCAAAGTCACACCCATCATGAATATTAAACAATTTTTTAAAAAAGGAAGTAAGCTAAACAATGAGCCTGATAGACTTTTGTACTCTGTGATATCGGGAAATTATCCCAAAGTTCCCGTGGAGCCCACGTTAAGAGAATTCGAGCTTCATGTTGTGGTATATATCAAAAGTAACCACAAACCCTCCCTAGCTGGCATCAACAAGCCATATGGCCTTTAGCGGTGTAATTCATAAAACAAACCAAATACCTTTTATCAATTCCAGTATCAATAAGCAACACATCAAACCAGCACTTTAGCCCAAAATATCTCAATCTGTTAAACTCTCTACCCGGAGCCACAGATTTTTCTTTAACCTTAATAACTTCTAAAATATATGCCTGCATTCACTCTCCTTGGTGTTACAGACATTAATCACATCTCTCTACTTGGAGTTAGTGACTAATTTTTCCCTATCTAAGTTCCGAACCATAGATGAAAATCTCCTCGTGATTCAGGTAATCTCTTTACTCCCCTTAAAACAAACTTAAACACCTTCTATCAATTCTAATACCAATAAACAACTTAAAACTCGGGTATGTAACCCAAAATATATCCACCTGTTAAGCTCTCTACCCGGAGCCACAGATTTTTCTTTAAACTTAATAACTTCTAAAATATATGCCTGCATTCACTTTCCTTGGTGTTACAGACATTTCATCACAACTCTCTACTTGGAGTGTAGTGACTAATTTTCCTATCTAAGCCTAAACCATGGATGAAAATCCTCACCTGATTCAGGTAACCTTTTACTCTCTTCTTCTTCTAAAAAAAAATGAAACTCAATCTTCACCTTTAATAATACCTGTAATTAAGAAGAAGCTTGTCTAACTAGATTTCAACTCAACATTCCTGTGGAGCCCAATGCTAAAAGAACATGAGTATCCTGATAGACTTTCAAACAACTTTCTCTTTAAAAAGCAGCTTTAATCTCTGACTCTGATCTGCCATTACTTATCACACAGCAGGGGAATACAGCCTGCCAGCCCAGGCTATCCCTTTTTTGTTTGAATTCTGCCTCTAAGATATCACATGACTTTAACATGGTAGTTGGCCTCCTCTTACTTAGAAAAATAAAAACTTTTCTCTCAACTCTCAGGATTATGAATTCTTGCCCAACTTTGGCTCGCCATCTGTTGTTGTAAAACTATAAAAAAAAAAGTATGGTTTTTTACCCTGCTTAGGTCCGCAGTACTACAGTACCTAAAGGTATCTGCTTAATATCTTGATTGGAAACACATCCCAGCTAATATTAATTTTCCCTACACTAAACCTCACAGAAAAGAACACACAACACAATAATCTTTAGACCCAATTGGTAAGATATAATTGCCCACTTAAACATACAAAGCCCGGTACTATCCATCCCTTGAGAACATTAATAACAACATGTAAATACACAGAGCAGAATCTTAACATCACCTGCCGTGGCTTCTCCCCTCTCTCTCTCCTGTCTCCTCCTCTCTCTTCTGTTGTTGTAATAATATAAAAATAAAAATGTATTGTGGTCTTTTACCCCACTAGGTCCTCACTGCGGTGCCCCAAGTTATCTGCTAGATATCTTGGCGGAAACACAGCCCAGCCACACACTTTCCTACACTCAAACCCTCACAGAAAAGAACACACAACACAATAATCGTAGATCCAATTGGTAAGATATAATTACCCACTTAAACATATAAAGCCCGGTACTATCCATCCCTTGAGAACATTAATAACAACCTATAAATACACGGAGTAGAATCTTAACATCACCTGCCATGGCTTCTCCCCTCTCTCTGTCTCCTCTTCCGAGACTGAACTTTTAAAGTGTTTGAATTTTTAAAGATCACAGGACATCTAAAGTTTAGAATGTTTTATATTGTGATATTGATATTAATATGACATGTTGGGGATAACAAAAAGAAAATATTGTGATTGAATAGTGATGTGTTTATGTGTCAAGCTGACAAGGGATCAATTATTCTGGCTAGTTTTATATCAACCTGACACAAGGTAGAGTCATTTTTGAAGAGACCTCAACTGAGAAAATTCCCCTACCACATTGACCTGTGGGTAAGTCTTTGTCACATTGTCTTGGTTGAAGATTGATTTGTGAGGGCCCAGCTCACTGTGTTGTAGTGCCAGTCCCCTCTCCAGGCCAGTGATCCTGAGTCTTATAAGAAAGCAAGCTGAACAATCCATGAGGAGCACTCCTCCATGGATCCTGCAACAGTTCCTGTCTCCAGATTTTGTCCTAAGTTCCTATCTTAACTTATCTGGGCGACAGGCTACAAACTGTTAGGTAGAATAAATCCTTTTCCCTTTAAGCTGCTTTTGGATAGTTTAAACAATTAACAATTCCAGGAATATGAAGACTCTTCTATGGTAGTGTGGTTGCTCAAGCTTCTGGAAGTAACTCCTTACCCATTCTTCTGTGTATAGTCTGAATTACATTCTCATTGGCTCACCAAATAGGTGAAGTATTGTCTTTGGTGTATAATTGCCTTTACTTTCTAGAATGAATAGAAGTAGAATTCTCATGAACAATCCTGCCACATAAATGCTGAAAAATATAATTGCTGTTGAAAGAAATCTAAGACAAATAAATGAGAAATATTCCATGTTCGTGGACTGCAGTTATAGTGTTTAAATGTCCATATTGCCTACACTGATGTACAGATTCATTGTAATCCCTTCCAAAATTTTAACTATAGCTTTACAGAAATGTATAAGGAATCCCTAAAATTTGAAAGAAACTAAAAAAGACCTTGAATAACCAAAACAGTTCTTAGCCAAAAAAATAAAGCTGAAGTCATCATATACCCAAATCCATATATACTTTAGCATTTTAGAAGGCATGGTAGTATGGTATATACATGAATATAGACACAAATTAATAGAACAGAAAAAAGAGTCTAGAAACCAATCACACATTTATAGTCAATTAATTTTTCACAAAGGTGCCAAGAACACACAATCAAAAGACTGTCTCTTAAATATAAATGTTGTTGGAAAAATGAATTTAAACTCACAGCAGGAGAGGCCTGCCCACCACCACATGGCACTGGCAACCAGAAGCCTGCTTACCATGTGGCCCACCCACAGCGGTACTCACTATGATGAGCAAATATGTGTTAGAGAAATGGGAGGGAAAGAAAAACAGAATTATTTGACCACTATGAAGAGAGGTGGAACTGGAGACCGAGAGTGGATAAGAATAGCCCGATGTGAGTAGCCTGCCCAGGCATTGAAAGCCATGTCTGGGTCCTTGGACATACTTCAGCAGGGGTCAGTGTCAATATGCATGGCTTACATTACCACCAAAGGCCACTCGGACACCTCTAGTCTGGGCTGGCTCCTAGGACCATGTAGATTTCCAAGGATTATGAAGTATCGGCCCCACCCCTCATTGGCTGCAGCACAAAGGAGTTCAGCTCTGCACCAAGTGCCTGTGTAGCACTGTAGAGCCAGCCCTGGTGGCCGGTGGGGGATGACATGTGAACTGGCTCCCAGGGCATAAAAGTTAGTGAGATGGCCCCACCACTCAACAGGGAACTGCAGAAGAGCTGGTTTTGGTAGTGTGGGTGCAAAAGAGTTGGCCAGCAGACTATGTCAGCTACTAACCAGGCCCAGATCCAGGGCTTTGAGTTAGTCCATCACAACATCCACCTTATCTATGAACTGCTGGAGTGTGTGAAGGGGCCAATCCTATAGACCCAAACCTGCAGGATCTCCATGACACAGGACAACAGGATATCTAAGAGAAGTCCCAATGAGAATCCAGTATTGATTGTGTAGCAGAAGCCAGAGGTCTTGAACCTGAACAATGAATGCTGGCAAGTAAAGATGCATGGACAAAAGTGTATACTGTGGTGGAATACACTGTGACATGCTACAGCTTCCACAGTGAGATTTTTGTTGGTTTCTTTTTATTATTTTTTTATAATTTTATTTTTTTTTGTGAGGAAGGTTGCGAGGGCAGAGAGTGGAAAAGAGGGAGGAGGGGATGAGTAGGATTGGGATGCATGATGTAAAATTCACAAAGAATTAAAAAACCATTAAAAACCATCACAGCAGAATGAAATTGATAGTTATTAATTATATACTTAACTTTTAACTATAGTGATACTATTTATACTTCAAAACACAGTATTATTATTATGATTATTATCATATTATTATTTTATTTTATATATATTTTTATTAACTTCTTGAATATTTCTTATATACATTTTGAGTAAGTTATTCCTTTCCCGGTCTCCGGGCAAATATCCCCCTCCTCCCT
>NC_046172.1:98389610-98406578 GCF_011064425.1 Rattus rattus
CTGATTTATTTGAGTTAATTTTATACCCAGCCACTTTGCTGAAGTTGTTTATCAGCTTTAGTAGTTCTCTGGTGGAACTTTTGGGATCACTTAAATATACTATCATATCATCTGCAAATAGTGATATTTTGACTTCTTCTTTTCCGATCTGTATCCCCTTGACCTCCTTTTGTTGTCTGATTGCTCTGGCTAGGACTTCCAGTACTATATTGAATAAGTAGGGAGAGAGTGGGCAGCCTTGTCTAGTCCCTGGTTTCAGTGGGATTTCTTCAAGTTTCTCTCCATTTAATTTGATGTTGGCTACTGGTTTGCTGTATATTGTTTTTCACTATGTTTATGTATGGGCCTTGAATTCCTGATCTTTCCAAGACTTTTAAAATGAAGTAGTGTTGAATTTTGTCAAATGCTTTCTTGTCATCTAATAATATGATCATGGTTTTTTTTTTCCTTTGATTTTATTTTATAGTGGATTACGTTGTTGTTTTTCTGTATATTGAATCATCCCTGCATTCCTGGAATGAAGCCTACTTGGTCATGGTGGAAGATCGTTTTGATATGTTCTAGGATTTGGTTTGCAGAATTTTATTGAGTATTTTTGCACCGATATTGATGAGGAAAATTGGTCTGAAGTTCTCTTTCTTTGTTGGGACTTTCTGTGGTTTAGGTATAAGCATAATTGTGGCTTCGTAGATGAAATTGGGTAGTGTTCCTTCTGTTTCTATTTTTTGGAATAATTTGGACAGTATTGGTATTAGGTCTTCTATGAAAGTTTAATAGAATTCTGCACTAAACCCATCTGGTCTTGGGATTTTTTTTTTTTTTTGGCTGCAAGATGTTTAATAACTGCTTCTATTTTTTAGAGTTATGGGACTATTTAGATGGTTTATCTGTTCCTGATTTATCTTTGGTACTGAGTATATGTTCAGAAAATTGTCCATTTCATCCAGATTTTCCAGTTTTCTCGAATATAGGCTTTGTAATGGGATCTGATGATTTTTTGAATTCTCAGTTTCTGTTATGTGTCCCCCTTTTCATTTCTGATTTGGTTAATTTGCATAATGTCTCTGTGCCCTCTGGTTAGTCTTGCTAAGGGTTTCTCTTTCTTGTTGATTGTTTTCAAAGAACCACCCCCTAGTTTTGTTGATTCTTGGTATAGTTCTTTTTGTTTCTACTTGCTTGATTTCAACCCCACGTTTGATTACTTCCTGCCATCTAGTTCTCTTGGGTGTTTGTTCTCTTTGCTTGTTTTTGTTCTAGAGCTTTTAGGTGTGCTGTCAAGACTCTCCAGTTTCTTTTTGGAGGCACTCAGAGCTATGAGTTTTCCTCTTAGCACAGCTTTCACTGTGTCCCATAAGTTTGGGTATGTTGTACCTTCATTGTCATTAAATTCTAAAAAGTCTTTAAGTTCTTTCTTTATTTCTTCCTTGACCAGGTTATCATTGAGTAGAACGTTGTTCATCTTCCATGTGTATGTGGGCTTTCTGTCCTTTTTTTATTATTAAGGACCAGCATTAGTGCATGGTGATCTGATAGGATGCATGGGATTATTTTCATTTTATTGTATCTATTTAGGCCTGTTTTGTGACTGATTATATGGTCAATTTTGGAGAAGGTACCATGAGGTGCTGAGAAGAAGGTATATTCTTTTGTTTTAGGATGAAATGTTCTATAGATATCTGTTAAATCCATTTGGTTCATAACTTCTGTTAGTTTCTCTGTGTCTCTGTTTAGTTTCTGTTTCCGTGATCTGTCCGTTGATACGAGTGGGGTATCGAAGTCTCCCACTATTATTTTGTGAGGTGCAATGTGTGCTTTGAACTTTAGTAAGGTTTCTTTTATGAATGTAGGTGCCCTTGCATTTGGAGCATAAATTCTCAGGATTTAGAGTTCATCTTGGTGGATTTTTCCTTTGATGATTATGAAGTGTCCTTCCTTACATTTTTTTATAACTTTTGGTTGAAAGTAGATTTTATTTGATATTAGAATATCTACTCCAGCTTATTTCTTGGGACCACTTGCTTGGAAAATTGTTTTCCAGCCCTTTATTCTGAGGTAGTGACTGTTTTTGTCACCAAGGTGTGTTTCCTGTTTGCAGCGAAATTCTGGGTCCTCTTTACATATCCAGTCTGTTAGTCTATGTCTTTTTATTGGGTGATTAATCCATTGATGTTGAGAGATATTAGGGACCAATGATTGGTTTCCCCTGATATTTTTGTTGTTAGAGGTGGAATTATGTTTCTGTAGCTATTTTTTTTGCTGGGTTAATTGAAACGTTCTTGCTTTTTCCAGGATCAAGTTTCCCTCCTTGTGAGGAGTTTTCCATCTATTATCCTTTGTAGCACTGGATTGTAGAAAGATATTGTGTAAATTTGTTTTTGTCGTAGAATATCTTGGTTTCTTCATCTACCGTAATTGAGATTTTTGCTGGATGTAGAAGCCTGGGCTGGCATTTGTGTTCTCTTAGGGTCTATATGACATCTGTCCAGGATATTCTGGCTTTCATAGTCTCTGGTGAGAAGTCTGGTATCTTTCTGATAGGTCTGCCTTTATATGTTACTTGACCTTTTCCCCTTACTGCTTTTAATATTCTTTCTTTGTTTTGTGCATTTGGTGTTTTGACTATTAGGTGACGGGAGGAATTTCTTTTCTGGTCCAATCTATTTGGAGTTCTGTAGGCTTCTTGTATGATTATGGGAACTTATTTCTTTAGGTTAGGGAAGTTTTCCTCTATAATTTTATTAAAGATATTTACTGGCCCTTTAATTTGTGAGTCTTCACTCTCTTCTATACCTATTATCCTTACATTTGATCTTCTCATTTTGTCCTGGATTTCCTGGATGTTTTGGACTAGGACCTTTTTGCATTTTGCATTTTGTGTTTTGCTGTAATTCTTTAAGGGATTTTTGTGTTTCCTCTGTAATGGCTTCTACCCATCTTCCTGTGTTGTCCTGTACTTCTTTAAGGCAGCTATTTATTTCCTTCTTCAAGTCCTCTAACATCATCGTGAGTTGTGACTTTAAATCAAAATCTTGCTTTTTCACTGTGTTGGGGTATCCAGGGCTTGCTGTGGTGGGGGAACTGGGTTCTGATGATGCCAAGTGGCCTTGGTTTCTGTTCCTTAGGTCTTTGCCCTTGCCTGCTGCCATCTGCTTTTCTCTGCTCTTAGCTGGTCTTTCTGTCTCTAACAGTGGCTTGGCCCTCCTGTAAGCCTTTGTGTCAGCTCTCCTGGAGACTGGCTTTCTCCCAGCAGAATCTTTGTACAGAGAACTGTGTTCTAGGGTCAGCTCCAGGCACAGGCAGAAACAGGAAGGATCCTGTCCCAGTCTGCTCCTAGGTTCCTGTGTCCAAAGAGCTCCAGGCTGGTTCCTCTGGGGTCAGGAATATGAGCAGAAGTGGTGGTCTCACCTGTGCCCTCAGTATTGTCCACACTTCTGAGAATCCAGCTCTGAATCCACAGGACCTGGGTACATAGAGCTGTTTCCTAGGGTCAGCTCTCGGCACAGGCCCCTAGAAAAAATTTTAACAATTCCAACACTAGTTGACATTCAAACCTAATTCATCAAAGATTACTGCTCTCCACCCCTATCTTTAAGTAATTATTAATTGCTAATAAAGGGAGAATAAGTCTTTTATGGGAATGAGGCCTTTAATTAGTTATTCAATACCAAGTGGTTATCTCTAAACCACTACACTAAGCAGACTCAGCAGATATATATATACACACACACACACACACACATGTATTTAATAATAATTAAAGAAAAGAGGTAATGAATTTGAGAGAGAGTAGAGGTTTGAGATAGGTGAGAGGAACAAGAAGGGGAGAAATTCTGTAATTATATTTTAATTTTAAAATGTCATCCTGAGTGAGGTAACCCAATCACAGAAAAATACACATGGTATACACTTACTGATAAGTGGATATTAGCCCAAAAGCTCGGATTATCTAAGATACAGTTTACAGACCACATGAAGCTCAAGAGGAAGGATGACCAAAGTGTGGATGCTTCAATCCTTCTTAAAAGGCAGAACAAAAATATTCATAGGAGGAGATATGGAGACAAAGTTTGGAGCAGAAAGTGAAGGACTGGGCATTCACAGCCTGCCATAGCTGAGGATCCAGCCCATATACATGCAGCCACCAATCTCAGACAATATTGCTAATGCTAAGAAGTGCATGCTGACAGGAGCCTGATATAGCTGTCTCCTGAGAGGCTCTGCCAGAGCATGACAAATACAGAGGCAAATGCTAGCAGCCAACTATTGAACTGAGAATGGGATCCCCATTGGAGGAGTTAGAGAAAGGATTGAAAGGGCTGAAGGGACTTGCAACCCCATAAGAACAACAATACCAATCAACCAGAGCTCCCAGGGACTAAATCACTACCCAAAGACTATACATAGACAGACCCATGGCTCCAGCTGCATATGTAGCAGAGGATGGCCTTGTTGGGCAACAATGGGAGGAGAAGCCCTTGGTCCTGCCAAGGCTGGATCCCCCAGTGTAGGGGAACGTCAGGGGGGAAGGTGGGAAGGTGTGGGTGGGTGGGGAACACCCTCATTCAAGAAGGGGGATGGGGATGGGATAGGGGGTTTATGGATGGGAAACCGGGAAAGGGAATAACATTTGAAATGTCGATAAAAAACATCCAATAAAAATGAAAATTAAAATAATAATAATAATAGCCACTCATTCCATTAGTAATTGTAAAAAGT
Organism: Rattus rattus; assembly: GCF_011064425.1. Classification (NCBI taxonomy): domain Eukaryota; kingdom Metazoa; phylum Chordata; class Mammalia; order Rodentia; family Muridae; genus Rattus; species Rattus rattus. Next base: position 98,394,327 of record NC_046172.1, read on the forward strand.
CAATTCATATAGGCTATCACTTTCCCCCTATAAACAATCATTTTTAAATATAATTGCAAAAATTATTCAATAATCTTATTTACCCACTGTCTCTCTTAACTGCTTTGTCTCAGTGTATTTTGCTGTTATATTCATTGGCCATTCTATCTTTTCTCTGGCTAATCCATATCTCACTGAGAGTGGTTGTTTCTTTAATGTCCACTTGTAAAATGTAAATAAGAAATACCCAATTGAGAGGGGGGGATTAGTATTCACATCATGTAACTAAAAAAATAAATAAAACTAGATGTTGAAATGAAGAAGAAAGACATGATGTCACAAGTAGGGCCATTTTTGTCTTAATATGCCTTGACAAACTCCAAAACAGGTGCTTAGAACAACGCATTCAGGGTTTCCATACACAGTCATGGTAATAGCAGTCATTCTGGACCAAAGGATGTTCTTCCCAGACATGACCTTGGTTAGTGTTTGGGGAACGATGAGAACTATCTAGATATAAAGTATGTGGGTGGGTGGTGATAATGTGATAATGTGCACAGCCAAAGGTGCAGCCGAGTGATCTTCACATGCACCAGGCTCTCACCAAGAGCCACCATGTCCTCCTGTGAGAGAACAAACCGGAAGCAAAAGTCCCTGCAGTCTGAGTCCTGAAGTCGTCTATTGTTCATGCTTTACACATGTGCATTCTTTCCCAGTTTTTCAGAGCACCAGTGATTTAAAAAAAACATAGAATGTCAGACCTGGGTATAGTAAAACTGTGATCAAATCACATAGGAGAAAATTATAAAGTATGGGCTAAAATGGATTAAATTTTAGTTCAAGGTATATAAACTGTCCTTGTGTTTTCTGTTCAGTTTGATTTAACTATTCTTGTTCCTGAAAAAAAAAAAAAACCAAATTCTGAACTACAACATGAAGCTCAGAATCTCTGCTCAAGAGACCATAGTAGTCGTGCATATAGCTTGGGGTAGTTTTACGTTTCTCCCCCAAATTATCCCACCATTAAAAGTCCTTTTACATATTCCCAAGAATATGAATATGAAAAAGGAAGTCCAATAATTTTTAGGGGTGCTTCTCCCTGTATGCATCTCCAGAGATATCAATGTGGTTTTATATCTGAAAGCAAAGGTGAGTGGTAAGATTGTATCCCGAGGGCCATCCTCCTAGTATTGCTGAATGACTCCTTCAGGGAAGGCCATCTCCATGGACGATGTAATTTTAATTCCCTTCAGCCAACAATAGAAAGAATAATACTGCAGCAGCATTGGTGAGGTTACAGCTACCAGCAAAGGTGGGTAAATTATTCCCACACATGAAATAAACCACTTAGAAATCAAAGCTTTCAATGCCCTAGGCCTCATTGGGGTCTTCCCTTGTATCTCTGCCCCACTGTACAGAACCCCAGCTTTTAAAACTCAGAATCCTAACTCTTAACTTCCTATCCCCTTCAGGCCTGAGACTTACTAACATAATATTGTAGATCAGCCAGTCTCACAATGAAGGCTTTCTTTTTTATTTTCTTTCCTTTTTTTTTTTTTTTACAGTTCTATGTCTGGTTTCTAAATGGAAAATTCAAATTGGATGTGTTTATGCAAGTTTGGACTTAGGAAAAGTCATCTCTTTTAAGTTCATCTTTTTTTTTTCATTTCTTACTTTATCTAGACCTGTCTTAAGTAATTATCCACCATCTTAGGAAGAATCTTTCAGAAATGTGCAAAAGTGTCTTTGCCTTTGGTGAATCAGTACTATGGAATGTTTTGTCTTGTATATTTCATTAAACAGTTTTTCCAATGAGAAATCAGTGATCTCTATACTAGCCGGAAATTTCACCAATTTAAGTATAGCAAAATTATTCAACTACAGACACACCACTAAGTCTATTTGGGAAATTAATTGTTAGCAATTATTTCTCTAGTATCACATTAGAACTAAAGGGCATTCCCTAAATTGACTTGCAGAGCAGAAGCTGAAAGAACCTGACAGAGGTACATGTGAAAGGCAAAGAACTCAAAAGCTGCTCAGTCCAAGAAGACGACCTTCTCAGCAGCTCTCATCCAGTGCAGAAAATGAGAAAGGTCTCTGGAAAGTCTTGTGTGTGGATTCACCTCATAGAATAAGACTTTTTAGAAGTCTGGAGAATCTACATTCCGAGGTCAGACAATGATGACACTGGAGATAATAGAATTACTCAGTAAAAGAGAATCTATATGCACGCAGAGGATTTTCCTTTGACCTCATTATAGCTGGTCTTCCAGTTGGAATAAGCCAGCTCTATTGAGGGATGATTCTCTCGAGAGTTACCCTCAGCATCTCCCATGGGTGTGCCTCCTAGGTTATTGTAAATTCAGTCAAGCTAACAATCAAGGCCATAAGAGGACGGAAGTGCCTCCTAAGGCTTCAGAAAACATATCTAGCTCAAAGTGTCAGAAGAAGTCCTCCTTCCTTCAAATTACATTCCAAAAGAAGCCTCTGGCTATTACCTAGCATCCTGGGTAGACTGAGGAAAAGCACAGAAAAGGATACAAGGCACAAAGATGGGAAAACGGTAAGAATAAGTTTTGTGATGTTAGAGCCAAGATATTGAGCTTGCTAGCCAATGCCACAGACTGTCTTGCCACTGTTGGTGAGTTTAGACACTTCTGTCAGATAGAGAAACAAGAAAAATGCTAATGAAGAGTCAACGGGAGACACTGCAGATCATAGAGAGGCAGGAACCAACAGGTTACTTTAGCAAGATTCAACTGAAGTCGCCCTTGAAGCTTGGGGTAAGGTCGCCAGGAGTAAGAGTGGTAGGCAGAGTGCTGGCCTCTCACGGATCCTATAAATCTCCTGACTTTGAGACTCATGTACATGGATTCAGAAAATTCTGGATACTCAGTGACTCCTGAAAGTAATAAGTCTGGACCATAAAAAGAAAGCAAAACCAAACAAAAACAAAACAACAATAAAACCTGGAACCTTCACTTCTGGAAGGCTCCCTGGTACACTAAAGAAGACCTCCCTAAAACTCTATCCCTTTTGGACCTGAAATTTTATGTGATCAAAGGTAGACAGGCACAAAATACTTGTCCACAAACCAAACACTTATTAATAATGAACTGTGAAGAACTTTACTTTGTAGACTATAAAAGGGACCCAGACCTTAACACAGCTGACTCCATGATTGAAATACCATTTAGGCCATTAAACTTAGCACATAGACAGCACTGCCTGCCCAAACCTAAAAGACTGTATCCATCAAAGTTCATACAGTTCTGGGAAAGTCTTAAAATGTACTAAAATTGCTTTTTTGGCTTCCATAGTTCTGCTTCTGGAAAACTCTTCTTGTTAATTGAAATATGTCAGCCCAAGATATGGTTTATGTGTTTAAAAGTTTATCCTGAGAAAGACTGGGAGCTACACTGGGATCACAAACACTTAACTGGTGTCCAAGTATTCTTCTCTGGTATGTACAACATATGCATATACAGATACATATAATTACAATCTTTGTTAAAATTGAAAACACATCTTTATAATTGCACACGTGTGCTTTTATTCTTTTTATACAGAATTAAATCATGGCCTAATTTGGATTTCAGGATGTAAAGGACCAGCTAATATTTTTCAGTTGATTCGTTATTTTGACTTCATAATTTGCATAATGAGAATGCTTCAAATAACAGGTAGTACAAAGAGATAAAGCTTTATTTAGGGTCACATAAAAACTGGAAATTATATCCTAAAATGATATTTTAGTTATTTTTATTGACATCCTGCCTTCTCCTCTAAATCCGCCTAAAATGCACTCACAGCCATAATCAATATCCTCTCTTAGACCCAGGGAAACTCCTCAACTGAGGTCCAACTAGGAGTCCATTTCTCATGAGTCAAAAAAAACTAACGTTCTGCTTCAAGCGGCCCTTATTGCCATGCCATTTATGGTAACTGTCTTATTCTATGAGGTGAATCCACACAAGTTCATCTCCACACTTTCTATGCCTCACCCAGGTTTGTGTTGAAAATCAATAGCCAGGGGAGGGGGACACGGTCCGTGTCAGAGAGGAACGTAGCAGCCGCCTTAGGGTCACAATTTTAGTCTGAGAACCCCGGACAGCCTTGAGGGTTTCAGGGAGCAGAGAGCCTTCTCAGAAGCCACAAGGCGCGCCTTCTGAGGAGCACACAGGTCATGGCCCGTGAAGTACTTTCTACTGGGACACGATTACTATGGGAGCTTCATGAGGAAGAAATCACTACTGAACCCCAGGAAAAGGTGGCCTACACAGCAAACAAGGGCGGCTTTACCGACGAAGTAGCAGACATCCTGAAAGAGCTGTTCTATCAGGGCGGTCGGAGCACTATAGTCGAACATAGTTACCGAGGTTGTGACATGAGTAACATTCAGGACACTGAGCAAGAACCAGAGGAGACCAGGAACGCGGATGAGACCAGTGAGCAGTTATTATTCAGGATTCCTCGGAAACCATACAAATTCACGCCTGGACAGCTGTGGGAAATGCAGGCAGTGTTCGAAGAAACTCAGTACCCAGATGCCTTCAGACGGTGTGTACCGGGTCTGTCCCTCAGAACTTTGGGCTCCTTTTCCTCTCCCCTGACCCCTCCTCACTCTTTTTAAGATGTTTTAATGTCTTTGAGATTCAGCACATAGATTCATTTCCAGTGGCATACCTTTGTCCCTGAGGTACAAGCTCCTCAGAGAGCTTCAGGACACACAGCCTCAGCGGATGCCACAGGAGTGCGCCCTCTAGCGAGCTCAAGCCTTAACAAAGACTGAATCTGAGCAAAGCCTACACAGCAGGCAGTGGAGGTTTTCACAAAGCAGTGGCAGGCACCCTGAAAGCATTGTGTTGTGAGGGCCACCAGAACTCTGAAGGTGACCACAGCCTCTCTTTAGTCTTGTTAAATCAGAGTCTGAGTTGTGCAGGCTGGCCTTGAACCCACTCTGTACCCCAGTTCATCGTTCTTGAACTTGTGATCCTCTTGTCTCAGCCACTTCAGTAGCTGAGATTACTGGCTTGTGGCCGCAGGGTTGACTTATCATCCCCTCTTGACCTTAAACCCACTAAGTTTTCAGCTGACTCTATGGTGATGGTTGGGAGAGTTATTATCTAGAGGTTCTGGATGGAATTTGTTTTTTCTATCTATTAAAGAATTGAAAGGCAGGAAAGATTCCAGACACAGCAAGCAGTAATAGGTAACAAGCTATTAAAACTGAAATAGGACCGGTGCAAGGCAAGGTAGGCAGAAAGACGCCCCTCCACTAAATAGACAGGGAAATCTGAAAATGAAATGTTTTTCATCTTGGAGGGGTATCAGCTGACCAAGCTGCTCATTTTTGGATTAGTCATTTTAGACAAAGAAAAGGGAAGCTGACAGGTTCATAGATTCATGTAAACTGAAACATGCTTAGGACAGGCTTTGACCATACATGACCAGGGTGGAGCAGTCAGCCAAAGGCAGGAGAAAAGGCCCACTAGGGTTTTGTCTCAGGTAAGGAGCATGAGAAAGGAGCAGACTAATAAGACAGGAAACTTTCTGCAGGTTTGTTTAGCTCTTAGTTCCTCAAGAAGTCCCTCTTGGGTGACTGAGGCTGCATCCTTAGTGCAAACCAGGTCTCCAGAATGCTCACTGACCACCCCTTCGGTTCCTTTCATTTAAAGAATTGTCCTTAAATACAGAAACATAAAAGCCATCACCTAAACCAAATCTGAAGATCAAAATTCAGCAGCCAGAAGTCTTGTCAAGTGGTTTTGGACCAGGTCTCTGGGAAATTCGAACCCTGTAACAAAAGCCCTTTCCATGCCCACAGGCCCCAGTGACCACTCTCCTGCCTTATCGGTCCTCTCTAGATGCCTTGTGTAGACACTTCACATAAGGGAAATGGGCAGAATTTGTCCTTTCTGAATTAACCTGCTTCAATTGGCCTGTCTTCAAACCTCATCAGTGTGCTACATCTGGCTTAATTTCTGCATTCTCCGGAGTAAATTATAGCCCAAAGATCCTATTACATAGCTATCATATGTTTTCTGTTAACATATGTTTTCTGTTATCACACCATCTGTAAAAAGAGAAATGGGTGATTTTCTCTGTGGCCTATATGGATTGTGCGTTGCAGCTGTGAGTCAAGAGAGTACACAAGTGCCTTTCTTCGTGCCAGATTTTCAGTCATTTGTGGGCGTACACCCAGAAGCAGATTTGTTGTATCATGTGATCATTCCATGCTCACTGTCTGTAGGAGACCTGACCCTTCCTTTGTGGCTATACTGCTTGGCATTCCTCACATTCAAGCATGATGTTTCCAACGTCTTTAGGGACATATCAGGCTTGTTATTTTGTGGATGTTGTTAATAGCCACCTTTCTGGGTGTGGGACAATATCTGTGCGATTTTGAAGTTCGTTTCCTGACTGTTGTGTGACTTTACCTGTGCTTTTCGCCACCGTGCCCCATCTTTGTGGTCAACTGTCTCTTTCAAAAGGTCTTTTCCTATTTAACTCTGGATGTGTTTTGGAGTGCATTATTGATATTCAAATACGTTGTCTGATTCCATGTGATGCTTTTTTCTTTCAATACACAGAACATTGAAAATTTATTAGCATTCCGGTTTATCTATTTCATGAGTATTGCTTGTGCTGGAGCCTGCTTTTTGTACATACTATATTTTAGAGATCAAACTCAACAGAATGAAGACCTTTGTGCTCCTGGAACCATATACAATTCCAGCAATCAGTTTGAACAAAGTAAAACCAGTTCTAAACATGAGTCCTTCTAAGAATTACTGAACAAAATGCTTGTAGAGGTGTGAGAGGAGATAGCATTTTAAAATTTTTATTACAAATATTTTATACAATATATATTTAATTACAGTTTCTCCTTTCCTAACTCCTCCTAGATTCCTCCTACCCATTCAACTTCATGAACAAAACAGGAAAACTGTCACGGCCAAAACCCAAATCAAAGCAGACAAAATTAAAAGAAAAAGAAAACAAGACAAAAATATAGCAAGCTATAAGGTGTTGTATGTTCACCCAGAGTCACATGAAAACATGCACTCATGCACACACGTGCACATACACAGACACCCACAAAAAACAAAACAGCATCTGCAGTCTCTTTTGTATTGGTCGACTACTCCTGGACATGGGGCCTAACTTGGAGTATTTTGGGGATGATGTTGTTCTTTGTCTTACAGAAGCTTTCAGTTTCATAAGGCCCCATTTATTAATTCTTGATCTTAGTGCCTGAGCCATAAGTGTTCTCTTCAGGAAGATGTCTTCTGTACCAATGTGTTCAAGGGTGTTCCCCATTTTCTCTTGTATCAGGTTTAGTTTATCTGATTTAATGGATCTCATTTTCTTATCAAACCTATTAGTCTGTATCTTCTGGGGAAGCAGCATAGACCATTAATATGGACAGTTATTAACGATAGGTATTTATTGATTCCTGTTATTTTGTTGTGGCAGCATGGATTTTTTTCCCTCTTTTGATGAACTTTTCTGAGATATTTTATTCCTTGTGTCCTCTTCAGATTGCAGTTTCCTTCTAGTGCCTTCTGTGAAGCTGGATTGGTGTACAGAAATTGCTTAAGTTTGTTTTTAATCATGAAGTGGTTCTCTTCCTTTGTCAACTGCCTGTAATTGTTTTGCTGGGTCTAGTAGTCTGAGTTGGCAATTGTGGCCTCTCAGAGCTTTTAGAACATCTATCCAGACCCTTCTGGCTTTCAGAGTTTCCATAGAAAAGCCAGCTGTTATTCTAATGGGCCCTCCTTTGTATATGACTTGGTGCTTTTCCCTTGCAGCTTTTAATACCCTATCTTTTTATGTACATTTAGTGTTTCGATTGTTACTTGTCATGGGGGGGGGGGTTGTTTTCTTGTCCTGGTCCATTTGTTTCATACACTTTTTATACCTTGATAGGTGTGGCATCTTAATATTGTTCCAGATTTCCTGAGCAATATTTATGCCTGGATTTTTATGTTTTAATATTTAACATTTTCTTTGACTGAGATGTCATTATCTTCTACCTTGTCTTCAAGAGCTGAATTTCTGTCATCTGTGTCTTTTAATCTATCGTTGAGGCTGACATATGAAGTTTTTGTTTGGCATCCTAAGTTGTTCATTTCCATTTTTATGTCATTTTGGGTTTTCTATATTCTATTCCTTTCTTAGGTTCCACGTTCATGTCTTGAATAGGTCTCACTATTTCATCCAACTATTTGTGTTTAAAAAGGTATTTGTTGTTTTGAAGTTCCCGTCTTATGCTTCAGGTCAACTGTTTTACTTACAGCTTAATACAATAGAGTTGCTGACTTAATACAATAGAGTTACGGAGGAAGCATACTGCATTGATTCACGCTGTGTTTTGGTAATGTGATCCAGGCATTTGAGATTATGTTTTAGGTGTTTCTTGGTGTAGACGTCTGGTGTCATCTGTGTTGGGTTGGTCCTTTGGTCTTAGCCAAGTGTGGCAGCTGTGAGGTTCATGGAAAGTGTGGTGGCTATTCACATCTTGGTAGATGTAGGTCAGAGGAGGGTCAAAAAAGAAAGGATGAGAGGGAAGTGGAGAAGAACTAGAGGGACTCTGAGTCTGCACCAGGAGGCCGAGTCCCAGGGAGGGATTGAGGTGGGCTGGGACGAGGGGCCTCCCTGGAGGCTGCAACCAGAACCAAGAAGAAGTATGAAGAGGAGCAAGATATGAAATCTTAAAATATGCATAGAGTATACAGATTGTACTTTATTATTTTTGCCTAGTGTGGATTACTACATTTGTCTTTTCTCTCCACAGGAAAGAGCTGGCAGAGCTCATGAATGTGGATGAACAGAAAGTAAAGGTCCAATCAGCCTGCTGTTTAGTTCTATTGGGGTGCTGATCTCAGATACTCCTCAGGACACAGATGACAGTGTCCTAGGCCTGTGTGATTGCCCATTATTTTTATTTCTATGTGCTTTATTTTGGGAAATAAGATTTTGGACTATGGGGCTTGACGAGTAGAAAACTAGAAAAAGGAAAAATTAAGCTGGTGTTTCTCCATCATCCCTAAAGTAACAGCAGAAAAAAGTAAATAGAATCTTTTACTCATCTATCCATCCATCGATCTGTCCATCCATTCATCATTTCTATCTATCTATCTATCTATCTATCTATCCTCTATCTATCTATCTATCTATCTTTATATGTGCATATGTGTGTAAGATATGTATTTTGTACATATGTGATATACACATATAAACCTATAATTAACTTGTAGCACACAGGAGTTCTTCAAAGGGTCTTCTATTAGGCATCATTTTAAATATAGAATGATTTGAAAAAATGATCATATAATTGCAGGGAGAATTTATGAAAAACTCACATGTACATCTGTTACATATGTGCAGTGTATGTGTGTGTGTGTGTGTGAGAGAGAGAGCGAGCGAGCGAGAGAGAGAGAGAGAGAGAGAGAGAGAGAGAGAGAGAAGGGCTAGTTCCACTTTATAAAAGAATAAATGAATGAATGAATGAATGAATGAATGAAAACAGAATGAGGGAGATGGAATAATTGAGCCACAAATTATACTTTCTTTTTTCTCCATTTGTTTATTCATTCATTCATTCATTCATTCATTCATTCACTTTACATCTTGAAAACTGGTCCCCCTCATTCCAGTCTCCCCCTCACACTGTCCCTTCACCCATCCCCCTTCCCCTTTTCCTTTGCCCATTATGTGCCCCCTGGGTATCCCCCCCCACCCTAGCACATTAAGTCTCTGCAAGGCTAGGTATATCCTCTCCCACTGAGGGCAGACAATGCAGCCCAGTTAGGACAATGGGATTCACAGACAAGTAGCAGGGTCAGGGACAGCCCTTTCTTTAGTTCTTAGGTGACCCACAAGAACACCGAGCTGTACATCTGTTACATATGTGTGTGTGTGTGTGTGTGTGTGTGTGAGAGAGAGAGAGAGAGAGAGAGAGAGAGAGAGAGAGAGAGAGAGAGAGGCTGTTCCAGCCAGTGTATGCTCTTTGGTTGGTAATTCGGTCTCTGAGAGCCCCAAGGTCCAGGTTACTTGACTGTGTTCGTCTTCCTGTAAAGTTCTTTATTCCTCCAGTGCCCCCAGTCCTCCCCAATCCTTCTCCCCCTGAACTCCCAATGTTTGCCTGTGAGTCTCTGCATCTGTTTCAGTCAGCTGTTGGGCAGAGCCTCTCAGGGACAGCTATACTAGGTTCTGTCTGCAAATATAATACAGCATCATTAATAAGTCCAACATTGTTGCTTTGTCCATGGGATGGGTCTCAAGATGAGCCAATTATTGGTTTGCGTTCCTCCATCTTTATCCCTGCATTTCTTTTTTTTAGAAAGGATAAATTTGGGGTCAAAGTTAAGAATGGGTAGGTTGGTTGTCCCATTGGTCCACTGAGGTTCTGCTTGACTACAGGAAGTGGCTATTTTGTGTCCATCCCCACTGCTAGAGTCTCAGCTAAAGTGCTCCCACAGACTATGAGTCTCCTCAATCCCAGGTCTCTGTCATGAACTAGAGATGACCTTATAACCCCTACCCTTGCCAGATACTGGATTTCTATTCATTCTCCTGGCCCTCTTTTGCCCTATCTCCTACCTCTCTCCCATACTTTATCCTGAATTCCCCCTTCCCTCCCCCCCCCACCCCTCTCCTACCTGGCTTCCTCCCTCCCATCTGCATCCTATGACCATAGGCTTGACCTCGTTGATACAGGAGACAACTTCCTGAACAGAATACCAGTGGCCAATTAATAAATGGGACCTCCTGAAAACTGCAAAGTTTCTGTAAGGTGTAGGACACTGCAATAGACAATATGGCAGCCACAGATTGGAAAAGGATTTTCACCAACTGTACATCTGTCAGAGGACTACCATCAAAATATATAAAGAACTCCAAGAGATTAGAGACCAACAAACCAAATAACCCAATTAAAAAAAATGGAGTACAGCTCTAAAGAGAATTCTCAACAGAGGAATCTCGAATGGCCAAAGAGCACTTAAAGAAATGTTTGAAGTCCTTAGTGATCAGAGAAATGCAAAATCAAAAGGACCCCAAGATTCCACCTCACACTTTCAGTCATGGCTAAGATCAAAACTCAGGTGACAGCAGATGCTGGGGATATTGGAGAAAGGGAACAGTCCTCCATTTCCAGTGGAGTGCAAATTTGTAACAACCACTCTGAAATAATCTGGCAGTTTTCAGAACATTCAAACACCCTCCACCATACCTCAAGGACGTGGGTCCACTTATTAATAGAGTATTATTCATAATAGCCAGAAACTGAAACAACCTAGATGTACCTCAACCAAAAAATGGATATAGAAAGTTGGTTCATTTACACAATGGAATACTATTCTGCAAATCAAAATCAAGACATCATGCATTTTAGGCAAATGGAAGTAGAAAATATCATCCTGAGGAGGTAACCTTAGTCCTAAAGGGACAAGCATGATATGCACTCACTTATAAGTGGACATTAGCCATAAAGTATAGGATATCCTTTTACACTCCACAGGCCCAAAAGAAGTTAAACAAGAAGGAAGGCCCAAGGAGGATGCTTGAATCTCACTTAGAAAGGGGGAATAAAAATGCTCCTGTAATCTAAGGCCTCTTCATATTAGGTGAGACAAATGTGGAAAGAGAGCTTAGCGAATGTCTTCCTTTATTTTAGAAGGTTTTGAAAGGTGACCCTAGACAGTGGCAGTTCTAAATTTAAAGTTTCTGGCATTATTACATCTTGAGTTCAGGATATGGTCTTCCAAATTCCCACTAGGGTAGAGAAGAGTTGGCTCTTAACAGAAAGCAAGTACATTACCAATAATTCAACATGCATGAGATTTTGTCTAGGACATTTTTTTTCACAAACAATTGTAAGCCTATGTACAGAGGTCTTGGCACATGGCTCTAATTAGGTAAAATTGCAGAATAAAGGACATGGTATCGGTGTACTATATAATATTTTTTTCCACTTCTGGTGGTGCCCTACAAACCAAGAACTCAGAAGCTATAGACAAATCCTCGATCAATGGCTAAAGAGCTGTGAAACATGTAAAGCACTACGGTTTTAAAAGCTGTAGTGTGAGTTCAAGGACAATTTGTGGGGACAAATGATACTGCATGATACGCTTTCCTATCGCCAGCAATCACAATATGTTAATCAAATCCCTCTCTCACTCTGATTTGCAGGGATTGTTCAACAACAAGAGAGCTAAACTTAAACATCTCAGAGGGAAATACTAAAGGGAAAGAGATAATCAC
>NC_046172.1:98406678-98438757 GCF_011064425.1 Rattus rattus
TTCCACTGGTGCTCTTACTAGGATATTCATTGCTACCTATGAGGTCAGAGTCCAGGGTCAGTCCATGTATAGTCTTTAGGTAGTGGCTTAGTCCCTGGAAGCTCTGGTTGCTTGGCATTGTTGTACATGTGGGGTGTCTAGCCCCTTCAAGCTCTTCCAGTTCTTTCTCTGATTCCTTCAACGGGGGTCCTATTCTCAATTCAGTGGTTTGCTGCTGGCATTCGCCTCTGTATTTGCTGTATTCTGGCTGTGTCTCTCAGGAGAGATCTACATCTGGCTCCTGTCGGCCTGCACTTCTTTGCTTCATCCATCTTCTCTAATTGGATAGCTTATATGTATGGGCCACATGTGGGGCAGGCTCTGAATGGGTGTTCCCTCTGTGTCTGTTTTAATCTTTGCCTCTCTATTCCCTGCCAAGGGTATTCTTGTTCCCCTTTTAAAGGAGTGAAGCATTCACATTTTGATCATCATAGTCACTTATCAATGAGTGCATACCATGTGTGTTTTTTCTGTGATTGAGTTTACCTCTCAGGATGATATTTTCCAGTTCCCATCCATTGCTACGTTTCTTTGATCATTTGTTTTTTGATAGCTGAGTAATATCCATTTTAGGCCTTCTTATCTTAAAATGTCTAGGAATGGCTGTCAAATCCATTTGGTTTATAACTTCTGTTAGTTTAACTGTATCTCTGTTCAGTTTCTGTTTCCATGATCTGTCCATTGATAAGAGTGGGGTGTTGAAATCTCCCACTATTATTGTGAGGTGCAATGTGTGCTTTGAGTTTTAGTAAGGTTTCTTTTATGAATGTAGGTGCCCTTACATTTGGAGCATAGATATTCAGGATTAAGAATTCATCTTGGGGGATTTTTCTTTTGATGAATATGAATATCTATCTTTTTAAATAACTATGAGTTGAAAGTTGATTTTACTCAATATCAGAATGGCTACTTCAGCTTGTTTCTCAGGATCATTTGCTTGGAAAATTGTTTTCCAGCCTTTTACTCTGAGGTAGTTTGTCAGTCTTTGTATCTGAGGTGTTTTTTCTGTATGTAGCAAAATGTTGGGTCCTCTTTACATATCAAGTCTTTTAGTCAATATCTTTTTATTGGGGGAATTGAGTCCATTGATGTTAAGAGATATTAATGAATTGTGGTGACTGCTTCCTGTTATTTTTGATGTTAGAGTTGGAATTATGTATGTGTGTCTCTCGTCTTTCAGTTTTGTTGCAAGGTGATTACTTTCTTGATACTTCTAGGGTAGAGTTTCCCTTCTTGGGAATTTTCCATCTATTATCCTGTGTAGGTCTGGATTTGTAGAAAGATATTGTGTAAATTTGGTTTGTCATGGAATATCTTGGTTTCTACATCTATGTTAATTGAGTGTTTTGCTGGATATAGTAGCCTGGGCTGGCATTTTTGTTCTCTTAGGGTCTGTACGACATCTGCCCAGGACATTCTGGCTTTCATAGATTCTGATGAGAAGTCTGGTGTAATTCTCATAGTTCTGCTTTTATATGTTACTCAACCATTCCCCTTACTGCTTTTAATATTCTTTCTTTGTTTTGTGCATTTGGTGTTTTGATTATTATGTGACTGGAGGAATTTCTTTTCTGGTCCAATCTATTTAGAGTTCTGTAGTCTTCTTGTATGTTTATGGACATCTATTTTGTTAGGTTAGGGTTGTTTTCTTCTATAATTTGGTTGAAGATGTTTGCTGGCCCTTTAAACTGGGAATCATGGCTCTCATCTACACCTATTATACTTAGGTTGGAACTTCACATTTTTTCCTAGACTTCCAGGTTGTTTTGGGTTAGGGGCTTTTTGCGTTTTGCATTTTTGTTTGACAATTGTGTCAATGTTTTCTATGATGTCTTCTGCCACTGAAATTTTCTCTTCTATCTCTTGTATTCTGTTGGTGATGCTTGTGTCTATGAATCCTGATCTCTTTCTTAGGTTTTCTATCTCCAGTTTTGTCTCCCTTTGTGATTTCTTTATTGTTTCTATTACCATTTATAGATGCTGGATGGTTTTGTTCAATTCCTTCAGCTGTTTGTTTGGGTTTTCATGTAATTCTTTTAGTGATTTTTATGTTTACTCTTTAAGGGCTTCTACATGCTTACCTGTGTTGTCCTGTATTTCTTCAATGGAGTGATTTATATCCTTCTTACAGTCCTCTATCATTATCATGAGATGTGATTTTAAATCTAAATCTTGCTTTTCTGGTGTTTTTGGATATAAAGTATTTGCTTTGGTGGGGGAACTGAGTTCTGATGATGCCAAGAAGTTCTAAGAATTTAAAGATCATTTCAGAGAAAGCATTTGACAAAATTCAATACCTCTTCAAGATAAAAGACTTGGAAGCATTGAGAATTCAAGATCCATACTTAAACCTAGTAAAAGCAATATACAGCAAACCATTAGCAAACATCAAACTAAGTGGAGAGAAACTTAAAGCAATCCCACTAAAATCAGGGACTAGAAAAGGTTGCTCACTATCTCCCTACTTATACAATATAGTACTTGAAGTCCTAGCCAGAGCAACCAGACAGCTTAAGGAGGCCAAAGGGATACAAATTAGAAAGGAAGAAGTCAAAATACCACTATTTGCAGATGATATGATAGTATACCTTAGTGACCGCAAAAGTCCCACCAGAGAACTCCTAAGCTTGATAAACAACTTCAGCAAAGAGGCTGGATATAAAATTAACTCAAACAAATCAGTAGCCTTCCTCTACTCAAGGGATAAACAGGCTGAGGATGAAATTATGGAAAAGCTACCCTTCACAATAGTCACAAATAATATAACATACCTCAGTGTGACTCAAAGCAAATAAAAGATCTGTATGACACAAACTTCAAGTATCTGAAGAAAGAAATTGAAGATCTCAGAATATGGAAAGGTCTCCCATGCTTATGGATTGGCAGGATTAATATTGTAAAAATGGCCATTTTGCCAAAAGCGATCTACAGATTCAATGCAATCCCCATCAAAATGCCAATCCAATTCTTCAGAGAGTTAGACAGAACAATTTGCAAAATCATCTGGAATAACAAAAAACCCAGGATAGCTAAAACTATCCTAAACAATAAAAGGACTTACGGGGGAATCACCATTCTTCACCTCAATCTGCATTACAGAGCAATAGTGATTAAAAACTGTGTGGTATTGGTACAGAGACAGGCAGGTAGTTCAGTGGAATAGAATTGAAGACCAAAAAATGAATCCACACACTTATTGTCACTTGATATTTGACAAAGTATCTAAAACCATGCAGTGGAATAAAGATAGCATTTTCAACAAATGGTGCTCGTTCAAGTGGAGGTCAGCATGTAGAATGTAAATTAATCTATTCTTATTGTCCTGTACAAAGTTTAAGTCCAAGTGGATCAAGGACCTCCACATAAAACCAGACACACTCAAACAAATAGAAGAAACAATTGGGGAAGAGCCTTGAACACATGAGCATTTGAGAAAATTTCGTGAAAAGAACAGCCACGGCTTATATTCTAAGGTCAAGAATCAACAAATTGTACCTCATAAAATTGCAAGGCTTCTGAAAGGCAAAGGACACAGTCATTAGGATAAAACAGCAGCCCACAGATTGGGAAAAGATCTTTACCAATACTAGAGGGTTAATATCTAATATATACTAAGAATTCAAGAAGTTAGACTCCAGAGAATCAAATAACCATTTTAAAAATGGGGTACAGAGCTAAGCAAAAGTTCTCAGCTGAGGAATATCAAATAGCTGAGAAGTACCTAAAGAACTTAGTCAACATCCTTAAGTCATCAGGAAAATGCAAATCAAAACAGCCTTGATATTACACATCACACCAGTCAGAATGGCTAAGATCAAAATCTCAGGTAACAACGGATGCTGGTGAGGATGTGAAGAAAGAGGAACACTTCTCCATTGTTGGTGGGATTGTAAGCTGGTTTAACCATTTTGGAAATCAGTCTGGAGGTTCCTCTGAAAATTGGACATAGTACTACTTGA
Source organism: Rattus rattus (assembly GCF_011064425.1). Classification (NCBI taxonomy): domain Eukaryota; kingdom Metazoa; phylum Chordata; class Mammalia; order Rodentia; family Muridae; genus Rattus; species Rattus rattus. The sequence continues at coordinate 98,410,677 of NC_046172.1, forward strand.
AGACCTAACTATATCATTCCCGGGAATATACCAAAAAGATGCTCCAACATAAACCAAGGGAACATGGTCCACTATGATTATAACAGCCTTACTTACAATAGCCAGAAGCTGGAAAGAACCCAGATGTCCTTCAACAGAGTAATGGATACAGAAAATGTGGTACATCTACACAATGGTGTACTACTCAGCTATCAAAAACAATGAGTTCATGAAATTCATAGGCAGATGGATAGAACTAGGAACTATCATCCTGAGTGAGGTAACCCAATCACAGAAAAACACACATGGCATGCACCCACTCATAAGTGAATATTAGCTCAACAGCTTGTGTTACCCAAAATACAATCCACATGAAGCTCAAGAAGAAGGATGACTAAAGTTTGATGCTTCAGTCCTTAGAATGTGGATTTTGGCACTTTGGATTTGGAAAGCAAGGGAATGCTTTCAATGGGGCTTAATGGGCTCTCTTAGTAGGAATGCAGAAGACTTTGTTTCTGAGAATAATTTGAACTGTTCCAAGAAGGTTCAGTGAAGAATTTCAGGATGTGGTATTTTGGGGAAAAATGTGGCCACTTTATGCCATTGTCTGAAGAGTGAGCCTGAGGTTAAGGTGAAGAGAATTACATTAATTGCTTTGAAAAATGAAGTCTCAAAACAGCCTGGTGTCAATTCTGTTGTGTGGTTACTTAAGTTCAGGCTTATGAAGAACATTTTCATGAAAAAAGGGAAGTTGAAAAAGGAAAAATACAAAATATAGGGTTCAAGCATTAAAGGGACATCTGGAAATGGATGATGGATCCTGTGTTCAAGGGTATTAAATTGAATTAAGGGAGTAATGACCTTGGGGCAAGATCCCACTCAGCTAAATTAGCTCCAGGCAATTTAGTACAAACTTTTACTTCAAGAAGACAGGCATACAGATCTCTAAATTCAAGGTCAATCTACAGAGCAAGATCCAGAAGAGCCAATTTTAGTCAGTGAAGGAGTTAGAAAAGAGGAAGCTAGAGATAACGTAATAGAACAAGGGGGCCATGTTCCAGCTCCTGCAAGCAGCAGAACTCAGGAGCTTCAACCATGTATCTCTGGCTTTATATTCAAGAGGAGAAGGAGACTCCTGGGAAAAATTGGTGCTGTTCAGCTGGAGCTAAGAAAGAGATCAACATCACAAATTGAAATCCTCTGCAAGTGTTTTTGAGCTGTGTTCCAGAGATGTGAAGGTTGTACCTCATGCTGTGGCTGGACTTGGTACAGTGTAAGAGTCACCAAGTGGTACTGGTTTTGATGGTATAGAAAGGGTCATGAAGAGCAGCGGAGGCTGGGCACTGTGAGAGGCCATGGAAGGCCATTGATGAAAGTGCACCCTCAGTTGCAATTGATGGCCCAGGACGGAAGGGACAAAAGAATTGAGGCTTGGCACCATGAAGAGAGTCTAGGAGAGAATATTTGGTGAAGCCTAGATACAATGGAGGAGGCCAGTATATTGGAGATGGCAGTACCATGGGGTGATCACCAAGAACAACAGCAACAGTGTAGTGTGGATCAACCTGAAGCTAAACTGCTAGAGAGGGCAGAACTGGAGACGTGAAGCCAGACCTTTAGAGGATCACGTGTGAATCCCAGACACTGAAAAAAAGCTGTAACAATGAAACTGTTTTGGAGATCCAAAGATGTTAAAGATGTCAGAATCACAGGTTATCTGCCAAGGAAAGCTGCTAACAGGGAGTGGAACTGAAAGACCACCGGGGTGGGGAAGGCCCCCACTCAAATCTTGAGAGGACGCAACCCCCAAGAACTCACGAGAAACTGGTCTTTATGTAATAAACAAGAGGTGTGTTTGAGGAACCAGAGCTCTGAGGGCGACATCTCTCACAGGAGACAGAGGAGTGAACCAAGCCAATTAGGGAAGGTATTTATAGGGAAAATTACATAGGCAGTTGGCAACAGTCACACAAAGCAATATCATTGGTTTGTAACTTGGGCTCAGTTCAACTCTAGGCCACCTGCTTCTGGGGCAAGCTGACCCTAGTTCTTGTTTTTCTCAGGACTGTTGAGTCAGGCCTTATCGAGGCCAGATGGTTTGTGGTGGCTATGGCCAGGCTACCGCCCCAAAACATGTTATGTTATTCTTTGTTGTGAGGTGCACTTGTCCTCACAGCAGGGTCAGTGGGGGCTTGTTTAAAATCTTTATTCTTTCAGAACCAGCTCACGAGAATGAATTTTGTTCCAGTCAACAAAGATGAAAAAGGAATTGAAGATCTGAAGACTGCTTTGACATCAGACATGGGGATGGCAGAGTTTGGAATTTGTCCAGATGGTTGCCTGTCTTAATTCAGGAACAGTGACTGGAAGGATCTCAGAAGAGTCTTTGAACTTTGGACTTTTAACATTGTTGATACTGCTATAGACTATGGGGGCTTTGGAAGTTGAACTAAATATACGTTATTATGCTGAGTTTAGGTATGGCCTCCATAGACTCGTGTTTTTAAACAAGTCTATGGAGGCCAAGGAGTGGAATGTGATGGTATGTATATGCTTGGCCCAGGGAGTGGCTCTATTAGAAGGTGTGACCTTGTTGGAGGATGTGTGTCACTGTGGGTGTGGGCTTGGACACCTTCCTCCTAGCTGCCTGAGGATGCTCAGTCTGTTCAGGTGAAGATGTAGAACTCAGCTCCCCCTACACCATATCTTCCTGGGTGATGAGAGTTTTCCATGTTCCCCACCTTGATGATAATGGACTGAGCCTCTGAACCTGTAAGCCAGCCCCCAAGTAAAATATTGTCCTTTATAAAACTTACATTGGTCATGGCATCTATTCACAACAATAAGACCCTGTTTATAAGCATGTGGCAGAAATCAGGGTAGAAGCTGACTCTTGGTAAGAAGTGAAAGAATAGATGAATAAAGTTTGAGTGAATTGTGCCAAACAGAAGTGGAACTTCACCAAAGGATTGAAGCCTCACAGATAGTTACAACTTATCTAACTTTGAGTCCTTTGAAGTACATAATATCTGATCAGGTGACACATAGATTTGTCTGTTGCTATTACAGTGGTAATGTTAAGGTGACTTTTGCTGTCATACATTTGAGAAGCTCATGGAATTAATTGTCCTGTGATTTGGTTTTAAAACACTCATGTATCCATGTGTTTAAGTCTTTGACAAATTCATATATATTATTTCTTTATGTTGACAAACAAATTGTTAGTGTGTGTCCTATAGCTCATGCTAGACAGATGATTGTGTCCATATTTATGAAGAAAATGAAGCCATTTGCCCCTGAATTTTCATTTGAAATGAAGCTTCTTGCTGCTTTGTAAATGACATTCATGGCATATCCTGAAAGACCTGTTTCTCACATAAAGCATCTTTTGTGCAGGTCACTATTAATTTTACAATTTCTCATCTTTTCTTTTGTCTAATATTTACTAATTTCTACACACACTACATTAAAAGTTGAAGAGAAGGGTGAAACTTAGTAGAAATGAATGATATCTCTATATAAAATGTACGTAAATTTAGTTTTCTCATTAAGAAAATGTTGCTCATTTTTCTTGTCTTTTCTGTTTTTGCCTTAGTCGGTTTCTCATGTGGCAACATAACATTTTTAAAATAAAAAAACTGTTACTCTTTTTTTTCCTCAAAAATGTACACATTACATGTACACACGTATAGATAAACATACCTATTACTCTATTACATGCAGCTCTTATGTAAGATTCTGCATGTTTGAAATCAATCAACCCAATGAGTCTCATTACGTAACATTCAGGAAAATAAAGTATGGAGATTATAAAACAAGGTAGTGGTTTTTGAGGAGGTTAGGGAAGAGAGAGATAGGAACAAGACACACCATATTTGAGGCACTGAGACTTCTATATTATACTCTAATAATGAATGCATTGTATATTTGTCAAAATTCTAAGATTTTATATAATTAACAGTGAGCCTTATGTAAACTCTGGGCTTTTAGCAATAATAACATAGTCTGTACTGGTTCATCAATTATCATTATAATATGTACCTCTTTGTTGAAGAATGTTGATAATAAGGTAATTCATAACTGTGTGGAAGCATTCGATTTTGCTAGAACCTAAAATTGATATATTCTTTGTGTGAAACCAGTGTTTAAATTGATACTTTGTGTGAAAAGCATACTTAAATTGAGATGGATTATTATTTCTTCATGAAGGATATTAACAAATTTTCAGAAACAAATAATCTATCAAATAAATTAACTTTAGCTTATATCACAGGTTTTGAAATTGGTATGTATTCCTGGCAAACAGGAATGGGTATCAAAACACATTGTTAAAATGAAAGTGTTTCATTTTACTTTAAACTAATGTTGAAGTTACACACACACACACACACACACACACACAGAGCCAGAGACAGACAGAGAGAGACAGAGAAGCCTAGATGAACACATTCTTGTATGTCTTAAAGTACCCTAACCAACAGCCCTTTAGTAAACTAGAATCTAATCTTTGTGGAAAAGACAAAATGATCTTAGAATTGCAATTACTAATCCCTTATGTGATGAAAAGAAAGGAGAGAAATTAATACTTCTCCCCATATAATTATTGAACATGCACAATCAGAAATTCTACATTAAAATAAACCACTTTATGTACGTTCATGAAAAAGAAAGACCAATTTATTAAATGCCTACAATGATGCAGCTAGCACTAATCCAAACTTTGACAAAATCAATTTCATATGAAATCCATATATTTAATAATTTGCTCATGTTTTGATTTTTCATCACAACATAATGCAAGAAAATACAGTCTTAAAAGATAAAAACTGAACTATTTGTCTAAAATTGTGAATCTCCATTCTCAGATTTGCTGTCTCTGTCTCCCTTCTCAACTGTATTTTGACAGTCTTTTCATATAATTCTTTTATAGATTCAGGTTATTCTTCATTACCATTTTAAAGAAATGTATCTGTATTCAAACATAATTGACACATTGCCTTTTATCTAAAATTCAGTGTGAATATAATTGAGAAACACAATAATAAGCAATAATGTCTTCTGTACTTCTTGTAATCTTTAAGATCTCTTAAACCTAATGTGTACGTTTTTTTTTCTCAGAGCTGGAAAATTGGCTGAGAATATTGTTGCTTTTCTAGTAAGCCTGAGTTTCATGCACAGCCACTACACAGAGTCTCAAGGCATCTATATCTGCTAGGAGATCTGAATTTCTTCTGGCCTTTGTGAACATAGACATGTACATGGTGAACAGATTATACATGTAGGCAAAACATTCACACATATAAATTAAAAATAAATAAATCTTATAACAAATAATCTGTCAGTTTGAAATGCCTGGGTTTAAAAAAATATGTTAACTCTATGAAGCAGAGAAGCCCTCCCCCCCCAAAAAAAACCCAAAGACAAAAACCACAAAACAAATGACATCATAAAGTCTTAAAAACCTATTACACTTAAAATTATATCTCATCCTAAGCATGCTTATAAAGTCTTCTTGGATCTGTGTTTTTCTTTTCTCTACAGACCTTTTTTATTCTGTTTTCCAGATAACATCTTTGAGATACTATTCGTTCCTGATAAACTTTGATTCCCTCCAGGAGTCAACACTAACCTTGCGGCCTTTGAACCTATTACTGTTCTTTCTGCACTTTGCTTCCTTTCATCATTGAGGACATGCTAAGCATGATTACATCTCATAGAAACCTTCCTTAATTTCTTGTTAAGTTTGTTTGTTTGTGTGTGTGTGTGTGTGTGTGTGTGTATAAAATTATATATAGCCCCTCACCTCCCAGTCCCCCCTCATATAGTTCTTTCCCCATTACCCTTCCCCTTCTCCTCTGAGAAGGATGATTCCCCCCACCCCGAGTATCACCCCACCCTAGCACATTAAGTCACTGCAGGACTAGGTACATTCTCTGCACTGAGGTCAGACAAGGTGGCCCACCTAGGGGAGCTGGATCAACAGAGAGAAAGCAGATTTAGGGATAGCCACCATCCAGTTGTTGGGGGGACTCTCATGAAGACCAAGCTGCATATTTGCTACCTATGTCCAGAGGGTCTACATCTAGCTTATGCGAGCTCTTTGGTTGGTGGTTCTGTGAGAGCTAGTATTTTTCCACCAGCTTCAAACAGCCCTTCCCATCCAGGAGGAAGTGCACCAATCTCATCTGGGGCAATTCCAGGAGGTCACCAGGAGCCCTGTCCTCACAGCAGAACTATCTCAACCTTATCTAAAGGAATGCATTTCAAGGACCCTGACTCTGCCTTGGTTTGTAGCAACCTGAGGGTCACTCAAGCTTACCAATGCCCCTGTATGCCCAATCTTCATCTCTGTAACCCACCCTTTACAGAATGTATAAAACTATACTTTATGGATGTTCAGGGTCTACTCTCCTCTCAAAGTAAGCAGACCTCAGCTTGCTGGAATAATAATCCTCGTGCTCATGTCTCCGTCTCTGGTCTCATACTCATTCATGGGAGTCTCCTGGTAATTAAGGTCGAATCTTACAGTTCAGTCTCTGGAAGCTCTCAAGAGTCCAGGTTAGTTGACTCTGTTGGTCTTTCTATGCAGTTGCTATCCTCTTCCAGTCCCTCTATCCTTTCTCCAACACATGCACAAGACTTCTTGACCTCCAGTTTGGTTGTGAGACTCTACATCTGTTTTTATCTGCTTGTTAGGTGGGGCCTCTCAGAGAGGAAAAGTTATACTAGGACCCTGTTTATAAAGCATAACAGGTATCATGAATACTTGAAGGGATTGTTCTGCCTGTAGGATGGCCCTAAGTTGGGCCAATTATTGGTTAGCCATCCTCATCTCTGCTCCATTCTGTCCTTGCATTTCTTGTAGGCAGGAAGAATTTTAGGTCAAAAATTTTGTGGGTGGGTTGGTGTCCTTATTCCTCCACTGAGATTTCTGCCTGGCTACAGAAGGTGGACTCTTCAGGTTCTACATCCCCACTTAGTCTCAGCTAAGGTCACCCTCTGATTCTGGAGAGCCTCCCCTATCCAAGGTCTTGAACACTTACTCTAAATGCCCCCTTACGCCCCACCCCTGCCAGCTGTGGATTCCATTCATTCTCATGGGATGGAATTTCAATTTGTGTCAGTCATTGGTTGGGCATTTCCTTTACCTCTGCTCAATCTTTGTCCCTGTACATCTTGTAGTCAGGGCACATTTTGAGGTAAAGGTTCTCTGGGTTGATTCGCGCTTTTATTCCTTCCTTGGAGTCCTGCCTGATACAATAGGTAGCCTGTTAGTTCCATATCTCCCCTCACTGTTAGGGAATCTCAGGTAGAGTTCCCTGGAGCCTCCACCAATTCAAGTGTTCAAGTATGTCCTAGGAAATGTCCTCCCTAACCTCACCACAATTTCCTTTTCTCTCCCTTGCTCTCCTTAGTACCCACCTTGTCCCCTCTCCATCCCCTCTCTTTCCTTTCATCCACTTCTAATCAGTTTTATTTTCCCTTCTGAGAAAGGTTCATTCTCCTTAGGCCCTACTTGTTATTTTGAATTTTTGGGGAGTGTTGTAGTTTATAGCTTGACTATCTTGTTTTTATGGATAATATCCATGTAGAAAGTGAGCACATACCATGAATGTCCTTTGGTCTGGGTTATGTTACCTAACATATTTCTAGTTCGATCTATTTGCCTACAAAATTCATAATGTCCTTGTTTTTGACAGCTGAATAATATTCCGTTGTGTGAATGAACCACATTTACTTTATCCATTCTTCAGTCGAGGGACATCTGAGTTGTTTCCAGTTTTGGGCTATTACAAATAAAGTAGCTATAAACAGCGGAGACGAGTAAGTGTTCTTGTGGTGGTAGAACATTTCTGAGTATATGCTTTGAACTTGGCGGTATAGCTGGGTCTTGAAGTAGAATTATTCCCAATTTTGGAGAAAATTCCAAATTGATTTCCGATGGTTGTACAAGTTTTATCTTATAACCAAAGGAGGAGTGTTTCCAGTGCTACTCATCCTCAACAGTATCTGCTGTCCCTTGAGTTTCTGATATGAGATTAGTGCAAGGTAGAATCTCAGATTCCTTTTGATTTGCATTTTCCTGATGACTAAGGATATTGAACATTTCTTGGCCATTACAGATTTCTCTGTTGAAAATTCTGTTTAATCCTTTACCCCATCTTTAACTGGGTTGTTTGGTTTGTTGGTATCTAACTTTTTGAGTTCTTTATACATTTTAGATAATAGCCTTCTGTCAGATGTATGGTTAGTGAAGATATTTTCACATTCTGTATGCTGTCATTTTGTCTTTTATTGACAGTATCTTTTACCCATATAAAAGTTTTAATTTCATGAGGTTCCATTTGTTGGGAGTTGATCTTAGTGCCTAGATATGGGCATTCTGTTCAGGGAGTAGTTGTCTCCTGTACCAATGAATTCATGACTATTCCCTAATTTCTGTTCTATTAGATTTTAGTATATCTGGTTTTATGTTGAGATCTTTAATCCACTTGAATTTGAGGGTAGAGGGTGATAGATATGGATATATTTGTATTCCTCTACATGCAGGCATCCAGTTAGACTAGCACCATTTGTTTAAGATTCCCCCATTTTATGGTTTTGGCTTCTTTGTTAAAATTTAAGTGTCCATAGGAATATGAGCTTATTTTTTGCCGGGGGCCAACCCCAACATTGGTCTTCTTTCTCCTGTTGGTTCTTCTTGAGGTAGCAGAGAGGGAAGAACGTCAGCAGAGGGTAAGACTTTGTCTTATGAGATATGGGGTTAAGACTTTGTCTTATGAGATACTTAAGGTTGCTGTATAATAATTTTACTTATCTATGTCTAAGTTACTATGTTACTGTAGCTGATTTACTTATCTATGTCTAAGTCACTATGCTCTGCTACTGTAACTCACCCTCCTTCTGTGTTCCTCTGAGGCCAGAAACTACAGTCTCTGGCATTTAGCACCTCATTCTAAAACAGCTGGAGATCCAGTAGAGGATTAATTGCTGGAGCCTTTTCCCTTTTGTCCCTATTCCTCTTGGTTGTCAGGCCAGGGGGGAAGTTTGGAGCAATAAACTTCTACTGAACCAAGAGAAGTGAATAGCACTTGCAGAAGGAAAAACTTTTACATAGCCAAATATGCATAAACATATATAATTTCACACACGGATTCAATAAATGTGCATTGATACATTTCCACTCAAATTCATCTGGGCCCAGCTTACATGCATTCTCACAATTACTTTCTAACACACACACATGCATACATTCTCACAATTACATACTTACACAGACATCCATACTTACATATGCATATGGAGCAAAAGACCAAGCATCACTCATTCTGGATGAAAGACGAGCTCCAATCTTTATTATATAGAGAAAGAAAGAGCTTCTATCCTTTTAATACTAAATGAATTAAACCCAAGTTTGTAAGAGAAAAGGCTTGCTCCTTTTAATAAGACTAAGCCTGCGTTGCTATTGGGAAATGACCTGTTCTGTCCCATGGTAAGGAGAAACCTGCCTGCACCTTCTGCTCTCTCCAGCTTCTTCTTTTTTCCTCTTTTTCTCTGCATTCTGCACATTGCTGTCTTATGTTACCTATAGTCTCTAAGTTATTTCTCTCTGCATTTCTTCTCATCCCAGATCTTTTTAGCTCAGTTCTACTTAGCTCAGGTCTTCTTAGCTCAAACCTGAATCTTCAGCTCAGTCCCTCTCCAGCTCAGTCCTGTGTTCTGTCCTGTGTTTCTCTGTGTCCTCAGAACTTAAACATCTTTCAGAATACATGATCATGTGTTACAAAGTTCATCACAAGTTCATATGAAAGATCAAAGCATAAATTGAAATAGAAGTTTACAACTGAGGATATTTACATGACTATCCATCAAGAGTAATTATCTGGCTAAACATTCATCACCAGTGTCAGCTCCACAGGCTCATTGAAGATCCAAAACCAGAGTTGTTAATGAAGTTATATATAGATGAACCCAGTCAATATCTTATCCTGTGTCCTTGCACCTGTAACAAATCCTTTGTTCTCTTTTTATGACTCTTGCTAACTGTTTTGCAACCACTTGGAATGTGTTCTGAGTAGGAGAAAGTCTGGTTACTATCTAAGAGCAATTAACTGGTGACACCTGGGAGACTGGCAGAGTTCTCTGCAGTTTTAATTATCCGAGAGAGACTTAATAGCAGTCCCACTATAAAAGAACTTAATAATCATTGATATAATTTTAGGAAATCTTATAGGATCATCATTAAGACTTAAGAAGCCATCTGTTTGTCACTATGAGACAGTACATCTTCGTAGATCTGCAGAGATCTGCTCCAAAGGGATGTGCTGTTACTTAATGATTGTTATACGTGTTTAGTATTAACAGGAAAAGCCTTTTAATAGCAGGATCTTTCCTAAAATGAATCTCTTACAGCCTTGCTTAATAAGGGCGGACCAGTTGTAGATTATATAATAATCCGAGGCTGGCCATCTCAGGATGATCACCTACTAGTTATTACCTTGTCCTGTTATGTCTCCTGACAATTTCTGGGTCTTTGATTTGATTGTTTGATCAACCTGTCTGTCTCTGTACCAATCCCATGCAGATTTTATTATGATTGCTATGTAGTAGAGCTTGAAGTCTGGGATGGTGATACCTTCAGAAGTTCCTTTATTGTCAAGATTGTTTTGCCTATCCTGTTTTGTTTTCCATATGAAGTTGAGAATTATTATTTAAATGTCTGTAAAGTGTTGGAATTTTGGTGAAAATTGTACTGAATCTGTAGCTTGCTTTTAATAAGCAATTATTTGGCAAACAACCATTTTCATTATGTTTATCCCACAAATCCATCAGCATGGGAGATCTTTTCATCTTCTGATATCTTCTTCATCTTCTTTCTTCAGGGACTTGAAGTTCTTGCCATACAGATCTTTCACTTGCTTGGTTAGAGTTACCCCAACATATTTTATATTTTTCATGGCTAGTGTAAAAGCTGTTGTTTCCTTAATTTCTTTCACAGCCCATTTATCATTTGTATAAAGGTGGCCTACTGATTTCTTTGAGTTGGTTTTGTATCCAACCACTTTGTTTAAGGGGTTTATTAGCTGTAGGAGTTCTCTGGTAAAATTTTGGGATCCTTTCTGTATACTATCATATCATGTGCAAAAGGCAAAAATTTGACTTCTTCCTTTCCAATATATATACCCTTGATCTCCTTTAGTTTTCTTTTTGTTCTAGCTAGGGTTTCAAGTACTATATTGAAAAGATACTGAGGGAGTGGATAGCCTTTTAGTGTGATTGCTTCAAGTTTCTCTCCATTTAATTTGATATTGACTATTGGATTTTTGTATATTGCCTTTATTGTGTTTAGGTATGTACCTTGTATTCCTGATTTCTCCAAGACTTTTATCATTAAGGGGTGTTGGATTTTGTCAAAGGCATTTTTCAGCATTTAAAGAGATGGTCTTGTGGGCTTTTTCTTTCAGTTTGTTTATACAATGTATTGTGTTGATGGATTTTCATGTATACAACCACCATTGCATCCCTGGTATGAAGCCTATTTGATCATGGTGGGCTGTGTCTTTGATGTATTCCTGGATCCAGCTTGGAAGTATTTTATTGAAGAATTTTTTGCATCAGTGTTCATAAGGGAAATTGGTCTGAAATTCTCTTTTTGAGTCTTTGTGTGGTTTAGATAACAGGGTGACTGTGGCCTCATAGAATACATATTTGGAAGTGTTCCTTCTGTTTCTATTTTGTGGAATAGTTTGAGCAATATAGGTATTAGCCCTTCCTTGAATGTTGGATAGAATTTGATGCTAAAAGCTGGGCTTTGTTTGGTTGAGAGACCTTTAATGACTGCTTCTATTTCTTTAGGAGTTATGGGACTGTTTAGATAGTTTATCTCAACATTATTTAACTTTGCTAAGTGCTATCTGTCTAGAAAAAAAGTGCTGTCTAGAAAACCGTCCATTTTATTTAGATTTTCCAATTTTGTGGAGTACAGGCTTTTGATCTAAGGCATAATGATTGCTTGAATTTCCTCAATATCTGTTGTCTTCTTTCTCTGTTCATTTCTGATTTTGTTAATTTGAGTTCTGTCTTTGTGCCTTTTCATAAGTTTGACTGAGGGTTTGTCTAGCCTGTTCATTTTCTCAGAGAACGAACTTTTTATTTTGTTGATCCTTGTTATCGTTCGTTTTGCTTCTATGTAATTGATTTCGGCCCTGGTTGTGATTACTTCCTGCCATCTACTCCACTTGAGTGAGTTTGCCACTTTTTCCCTAGAGCTTTCAGGTGTACTTTTAAATCATTAGTATGAGAACTCTCCAATTTCTTTATGGAGGCACTTAGTGCTGTGAACTTTCCTGTTTGCACTGCTTTCATTTTGTCCCATAAACCTGGGTATGTTTTGCTCTAGTTTTCATTGAATTCTAGAAAGTCTTTAATTGCTTCCCTCATCCAGTGATCATTGAGTAGAGAGTTGTTTCATTCCAATGAGTATGCAGGCTTTCCGTTGTTTCCATTGTCCTTGAAGACCAGATTTCATCCATGGTGGTTTGATAGAACACAAGGTATTATATCAATCCTCTTGTATCTGTTGACACTATCTTTGTGATCCAGTCTATGATGAATTTTGGAGAAAGTTCCATGAGGTGTTGAGAAGAAGGTATATACTTTTGTTTTTGGGTGAAATGTTCTGTAGATATCTGTTAGGTCCATTTGATTCACAGCTTCTGTTAGTTTCACCATTTCTCTGTTCAGTGTCTGTCTCGGTGAATTATCTTTTGGTGGGAGTTGGATTTTGAAGTCTCTCACTATTAATGTATGGGATTGATGTGTGATGTAAACTTTAGTAGTGATTCTTTTACAAATGTGAGTGGCGCTCTTGCATTTGAGGCATACGCGTTAATAATTGAGATGTCATCTTGGTGGATTTTTTTTCTTTGATGAGTATAAAATGTCCATTTGCATATTTTCATTACTTTTGGTTGAATTTTATTTCATTTGATATTAAAATGACTACTATAACTTGTTTCTTGGGTACATTTGCTTGGAAAACCTTTTTCTCCCCTTTACTGTGAGGTAATATCTATTTTTGTTGCTAACGTGTCTTTCTTGTATGCAGCAGAATGATAGATATTACTTTTGCAATAGCTCTGTTACAAAGTATCCTTTTATTGAGGAATTGAATCCATTGCTTTGTACTGATTGTCTTATCTTGGTGACCTTTAGCCATCTGGGTGTCCCTAATTTTAGCAGCTCTGGTAGTCCCATACTGGAGTAGGCTTCTGGTGTTGCAGGTAGAGCTGGTAGTCTCTTGTGTCAGCAGGCTTCCAGGGATATAGGCAGAGCTGGTAACCCAAGTTGTCTTCAGGCTGCTGATTTTTCTGGGTATCAGCAAGCCTCAATGGATGTAGGTGGAGTTGTGCACTGGGAAATGGAGTACGGAGGATACAGGGCAAAGCTTGCCTTTGGCAGGTTTCTCCAACGAGCTTGTAGGTAAGCAATTGGATTAGAACCTCACCTGGTTGTCCTTGATGTCTACATGTATCTGGGAATATGGTTAGAGGTGTGGACTAGGAGATGGAACACAGAGGGGACAAGGTGACCTTTTGGTTGCTATGGTTGCTGGGGACTGAGCAGGCTGGGGTTTGGGGCTTGAGGAACTTACCTGTTTTCCCCTAACAGAAACAGGTCTTCAGGCTTAAGTTGTGTTTTTCACATTTATTTTTCGTTCATGGAAAAATTAAGAGGAAGAAATAGTGAAATGTTACAGTATATTTATTAAACTTGATGAGCCCACACTCATAACTGTCAATATTTTATGTGATGGCTCTCTCTACATACTATACATTCCAACATTTTAAGTAAATGAATAGTGTTGTTTCTTTCATTATAGTTTCATACACAAATCTTGCCCTAAAAATATTCTGCATACTGTTTCCTTGGTATTCTGTTTGCCAAATTTCCTTGGCCCTCAGTTACTAGCAATCGCTGATTTTCTTCCTTCCTTCCTCCCTCTCTCCCTCTATTCTTTTTTTCTCTTGACTATGTTATTGATTCAGTTTACATTCTGATAGAAGCTTTCCCTTCCTTCCACTCCTCCCAGTTTCTCCCTCTAACTTCACCTTCCCCTCCTCCCCTTCTCTCTAAAAGAGGAGGGACCTCTTAAGAACATCAAAGAGCCCAGGCATATCAAACCACAGCAAGACTAGGTTCATCCTCTTTCACTGAGGCTAAAAAAGGCAGCACAATTAGGGGTAAAGGATCAAAAGGCAGGCAATGTAGTCAGAGACAGTCCCTGGGAGTCTCACATGAAGACACAGCTACACAGCTGTTACATATGTGCAAAGAGCTTAGGTTAATCCCATTCATGCTCTCTGGTTGGTAGTTCAGTTTTCATGAGCACTGATAGACCCAGTTTAATTGTCTCTGTAGGGTTACTGGTGGTGTCCTTGACCTCTGTGGCTCCTTCAATCCTTCTTCTGTGTCTTCCACAGGATTTTGCAAGTTCCACTCAATGTTTGACTGTGGGTTCCTGCATAAGCTTCAAGCAGTTTCTGGGTAAAGTTCCTCTGATAACATTTATGCTAGGATCCTTTCTGCAAGTATAGGAGAATATCATCAATAGTGTCAGGGGTGAGCTCCCTCTCATGGTATGAGTCTCAAGCTAGGGCAGTCATTGGTTGGCAGGTCCATCAAGTTCTGCTCCATTTTTACCTTGCACATCTTGTATGTAGGACAAATTGTGGGTCTAAGGTTTTGTACCTGGTTACAAAAGATACCAGTTCAGGCTCTATATTCTCCATTTCTCGAAGTCTTTGCTTGGGTCACCCACATAGATTCCTGGAAGTTTTAAGTCATATGTTTCTATCTCATCCCAGAGATGCCCCCTTCTGCAATCCAGTTGTCTTTCCTAGTACTCTATCCCTCAGTCTTCCCTCACCTCATACCTCCTGTTCTCCTCCCCAGTCTCTCCCACCCAGACACTTCCTACCATCCACTCCCAGTGTATAATCTATTTCCCCTTCTCAGTGAGATTTAAGGGTATACCTTGGGCCCTCCTTGTTACTTAGATTATTTGGATCCATGTTTTTTAGCATGGTTATCCTGTATTTTATGACCACTACGGCCATATACCCAAAAGATGCTCCACCATATACCACAGTGGAACTTGCTCAACTCGGTTCATAGCAGCTTTATTCATAATAGCCAGAACTGTAAACAACCCAGATGTCCCTCAACCAATGAATAGATAAAGAAAATGTGGTGCATTACACATTTTTTGGATTACACAGCCATTAAAAAGAATGATATAACAAACTTTTCTGACAAATGGATAGAACTGTAAGACACTCATGGTATGTACTCACTTATAAGTGATATTGTCATAAAGTACAGAATAACCGTGATTCTCCTTCTTTTCTTCCAATGTTTCTATAGAGAGACTGCCACATAGTTTGAATAATTCAGCATGCAGGCTTTCCAGGTTGGTTTTTCCTTTTAGTGACCGTGGGGACATTCTAGCTTTCTTTTTATGTCATTCCATGGCTTTTACCTTTTTCCTTTTGTTTAATCATCTTCTACATTCTACTGTCGGACATTCCACAGTTTATCCTATCCATTCTCATCTACTAGAAATACATCTTTAATTTCTTCTAAGGAATAGCAATTTGAATTTAGTTGCTACTGAATATTTTCCCTGTATGTTTCTAGGTGATCCTAAGATTTCAACAATGTTGAAAAATGTTAAGGGTTATGATTACTGAAAATTATGCTTAGTTTTCAACTTGAAAGTACCATTTTGCATCATTGACAGTAATAATGAGAGTACCTGCTGCTCTACAACCTTGGCTGTAGTGTTTGGTGCTTTTAATGTACCAGATCTGCCATTACCAATCTGTACAGTTTAGCTTTTCCTAAGTTGACACAAGGGGTAAGAAAAAGTTGACTAATGAGGTGTATATTAAATCCCTGCTGTTTTGGCAAGGACTCATATCTAGTTAGAATGGATGCTACCCTTAAACATCATGCTACTATTTCACAAGTGGGTACATATTGTCAGGCAGTCAGTATTGTAAAATGCAGAAGTCTAGTGCTGGGTGTTGTGTTTTATAAGAAGACCAGGACATGTTTTGTAGAACACCATATGGTTAAGTGGGAGTAGTGCTGAGGCCTTATTTCTCACTGGGGTATAAGCCATAGCATCTGATGGAGTTTATTTAGGGCATGTGAAGGTGACTTGAGAAGGGCTTAGAGACAGAGAATACAGAGAAAGAAAGGGGGGAGAAGAGAGGGAGGAGAGGCCCCCCCTTTAGCAAGTTGGCCTATCTGGCTAGCTGCCGGAAATAACTGTTGAGCCCAGAAGAAATGCAAATGTTCCTCCATTTTGGTTTAAATTAAAAAAGACAAACTAGAAAGAGGTGATGGTTAAACAGGAATAGGGTTGTCATGACGTTTAGCTATTTCCTGCTGACTTTGGGGCAGTATGTCTTGGGGAAACCTAAGAAAATGGGAATGGTATGTTTGTCAAGTCTTAAAAGAGTTAGCTGTTTTCTATGCTGTCAAAAAGGTTTATGGAACCATCCTGTAGGTAGAAGGAGCAGGGTCCATAGAAACATGTATGTTTGTGAGAGCAGGCTGGTTCATCTGTGGGTTGCTTCTCTAGAGCTGTATGAAACATAGATTTTGAGAAAAAACCCAGGTCCCTGTGGTCTCTATTATAACTTGGGCACAGTCAGTCTGGCCATCAGGCCCAGAAGATGAAAAGCTTTTTCCTGTGGAGTAAGAACATGAGAGAAATGTCTCACCTTGTCTTAGGCAATATGAGACATTTAACTCTCCCGGTATCCTTTGTTTGTCCACAGTTTAGGCCAAGCCCTGGCACCAGGCAAGGCAAAGGACTCAGTGATTATTATACCATATTCAGGTAGAAAATCTTGTTTTATGCCACATCTTCTCGAGACCTTCTCCTTACTAATTAGAATTTGCTGAAATCTCTGTCAAAATAAAATCAAACATTTAGTGTAACATTTAGCAAATTTTAGCAAGATTAGAGCCCAGTATCTTTTGAGAATATCTGAGTTAGACAATTTTTGTTTCTTTTTAATAATTTGTTCTGGAATATATCTAGCAAACAAAGAGCATATATTTTAACTTAATAGCAGTAATGTTAGTAGCAGAAACAAGGCTTACTGTATGTTTAAGGCAGTGATCTTTTTACTGTTATAAATCCTTAAATTAACATTAAAGTCACTATTTACCAAGGCAGGATAGAAATCACAAGTTAACCTTATCTAATTGCAGCATCTTTAGATTCCTTAAGTCAGGCTGTTCTAAAGTGAGGAGGAATGAGGTGGGAACTGCCCATAACAAAAATGACGGATAGTCATGAGACTACCTTTAACCAAGATGGTACTGAGGCTACAACTAGCTGTGTGACAGCCCTTAGCTAAGATGGGGCCAAAGCACTAGCTCTAACTGTAGAAAAGTCATGTGTTATATACCTCAAAATGGAATGGCAGAAGTTTTGTGTATCTTAGAGTGGAAAGGCAGAAGCATGGCAGAGACAAACAAAGACAAATCTAAATGGCTCAGTGTGAGGAGTGCATGGTGCAGCTTGACAGCAGGTGGTGGCCAACTGCTGCAGAAGTGTGGGTTGTGGAAAGCAGACAATGATGCTTTGAGCAGGGGGTAGGGGTAAGAGAGCAAGGACACCCAGGGAGGGTGCTCCACCCACCTCCCAGCAACTGTGTCCACTGTAGCAAATGGCTAGTCATGGTGGCAGTGGCAGATCAAGTTCAAAACAAGATCTCAGGGAGAGTGTTGTTAGAGTCAAGGGGCGGGTGTGTGTGTGTGTGTGTGTGTGTGTGTGTGTGTGTGTGTGTGGGGGTGGTTTAGAAGCAGAGAGTGAAAGAAAAAGTGGCCAGAGAGTGAGGGGGAGGAGGAGCAGAAAATGGAAAGGGAGTTGGTTGACGCTAACCCTGTATATAAGAATCCATTTTTTGGATCACTGGTGAGAGTTGTAAAAATTTTCCTTTCAAAGAGCCATTAAGTGGCCATTTAGAGTTTTTACTCAGTGGGTGATAAGGCCAAACTTAGCTTATGAATTTGGAAGCCCTTAAGACAAGGAGGTGTCATAGTAGGGAGCCTAGAATTATCAGCAAAGACATTTTCCATTCTGTGAGATAGAAGCTAATAATATTATCTCTACTACTGTTCTGAGGTCATCAGGTCATCGTGTGATAAAGTGGAGGCTGAGCTCCAGTCAGCATGTAAGTGGCGGCGATAATGGTTCACTTAGGCGAGGATTTCTCTGCAGCGAGAAAGGAACCATCTCAGGAAAAGAAAGAACTCATCCAAGGAAAGTTCCTATAATGAGGGAGACAGAGGAAGGCTAGTCATGATCAGAATATTCTGTCCTGTATGGACACCAGAGGGTGGCTGAGCTCAATAGCCTTCCTTGGGACCGGGGATGTTTATATTGACCAGTGGGGAGGAGGGAGCTTACCAAATGACCCATTTTTGAATGGATAGGTCTAGCAAGCAATCCGATGGCTGTTAAGAAAATGTCCCTAATTGAGACATGGAGAATTGAATAGGGAGTAAAGACAGAAAGGCAGACACACAGGATGTTGGGGTGGGGAGATTAGAGGCTGGCCAGGAACAAGTAGAAGGAGAGGAAGGAAGGAGAAGGGGAGGAGAGGGAGAAAGGGATCAGGGAGAGAAGAGAGTCAGATAGAGAGAAGGGGCAGAGAGAACGAGTTGGGGCCAAAAAGCCCCTTTTATAGCAAGTGAGGCTTACTTGGGTGGAGCCTTGAAGAAATGCCAACACTAGGTAAGACTATTAATGTCTTTTTTCCCCAGCAGCCTACATAGCAGCTTGTAGCACTAAGAAAGGTTGCCAAGCAGGCAGAGATTTTTCCTGATTATTGAATTTGATTTCTCTATATCCTGCATCTGAAGTAGGTGAAGAGGTAGAATTGTAATATAGCCTTCTCATCTATTTATGATGTTCAAAACAAGAGCACAATAATATCTGGTATGGGGGGCTTGGAGTCTACTTGGTCATTATAAAATGAAGCCTTGGAGGCTGAAAGATCTCTGTAAACTCAAATTTTAGTACTCTATTGACTGCTTTACTGAGCAGCTCAAGGAGAGTTTTCCCCACTTCCCTTTTTACTGTTAAAGTTGACTCTTACTAGTTTTTTATAGCAATAGTTTCATTGAGGGTTGTCAAAATCTACCAGAAAACATGAAGTCCAGCCAACATAAGTTGATTCAACTAGTGTTCTATCTATACCCTGTGTATTTAGCTCAGGAATACTGTGCTACTGCCTGCCAGCAAGAACATGTTCAGAGTCTACGAGACAATTCATTTGAAGAACTATGGGAAAATGCATATTGCAGACTACAGACAGGACAGCTAATCAAAGTAGAAACAGATTCTAATGCCAAAGTTTTGCTGCCAATTTAAACTTATTTATTCTTTTTCTTCATAGAGTCTTTCTAAGAAAGTCAGAATATTATTGACATGATAAGTCAGCAGAACTATTTTTCATACTTCCTTCATGTCAAAAACTGCATCATCTCAAAAGACAAAGATTCTCATCTTAAGTGATGTTTTGACTAATATATGACCAAACCAGCTAGTCAGTTAACAGATTCTCCAGGGAGGGAATGAAGATTAAAAAGAACAGACACTAGACATTTTAAAAATGATTCGAGCCAGTGTTGAGGCTAAAGCAGTTTTATTTTACAACTTGCTTTTATACCATTCTAGGTACATGCAAAGAGGGTACAACCTGGGGTATAAATAAAGTAGTTATGAACCAAAAATAAACAAAGGTCCCATGATTACTTGTATTAGGGTCTTAACAAGATCCATCAAGACACAAAGAACACATTCCTCAGCTGTGTTCATCTTGAGCCTTCTTCTTCAAAGTTTAAGAAGCATAAGAGTTATTAAAACTTATAGTGCCTTTATTTGTTTAGATTTGAACCACGGAGCTGTTTTAGCATTGCAAATGATTATCTGTCCTATGAGCATAGTGGAGCATGTGTCCTCGTGGTATGGTGGAGTATCTTTAGGTATATTCCTAGGAGTTGTATAGCTGGGTCTTGAGGTAGAACGTATTCCCAATTTTCTGAGAAACTGTCGGACTTAACTGCCTCGTGTTTGCTCCCTGCTGAGCCTCTGCTGATGTATTTTGGAAACTTTACTATTTGCCGCTTGGCTGATAAGTTTGTATCCCCACTAGCAATGGAGCAGTGCTCTCCTTGCTCCACATCTTTCCAAGCATAAACTGTCGAGCTGAGATCTTAGCAATTCTAACTGGTGTAAGATAGAAATTTCTGATTTGTTTATTTGCATTTCAAGATTATGGATGTTGAACATTATCTAGTGCTTTCTTGGCCATTAGAGATTCCATTGTTGAGAATGCTCGTTTATGTCTGTATCCCATTTTCAAGTGGTTTATATATATACGTTGGTTTTTTATACTTTGTTATTTCTTATTATGGATTGGTAAAGATCTTCCATTTCAGGGCCCATTCTCCCATTGATAAAAGTGTCCTTGGACTTATAGAAGTTTTCCAGTTTCATGAGGTCTCATTTATTAATTTATAATTTATTGCCTGAACTGTAGTGTTGTGTCCAGTGGAAGCCCTGTACTAACCCACTCAGGTTATTCACCATTTGCTTTTCTGTTAGATTTAATATATCTGGTTTTATGTTGAAGTCTTCATCTACCTGAATTTATTTTTTTGAAAAAATATTTGAACAATTATTGTATAGTTTTTTGAAAGTCTGGTAGAATTTCGCACTAAAACCACTAGACCCTGGGTTTTTGTTTGTTTGTTTGCTTTTTGTTTTTTGTTTGTTTTTTATTTTGTATTCATATTGATGTTGTTTTTGTTTTGTTTACTTTGTTTTTCGTTTTTGTTTTTTTGCCTTTTTTGGCTGGAAGACTTAATGATTACTTTTTATTTCTGTAGGGGTTATATGACTATTTAAATTGTTTATATGGATCTTGCTTTTAACTTTGGGGTAAGTAGTATATATTGATAAATCTTTTCATTTCATTTAGGTTTTCTGATTTTGTGGAATACAGACTTTTGAAGTAATACCTAATGGTTATGTGATGTCCTCAGTGTCTGGTAGTTATGTCCTCCTTGTTTCTGAATTTACACTTTATTATCTTTCAGCCTTTTTAGTTACTTTGGCTAAAGGTTTGTCTATCCTGTTGATTTTCCTCAAGGAACCAGCTCATTTCATCGATCTTTGTATTGTTTTCTTTTGTTTTAATTTATTGATTTGAGCCCCTGGGTTTGATTACTTTTTTGCTGTCTACATCCTCTTGCATTTTTTGCTTTTTTTTTTATTCTAGAGCCAAGTGTGCTTTTTAAGTTGCTTTTAAGCTGACAAAAAGAATATCCTCAATTCTTTCTGTATCTGTTGAAACTTGCTTTAGACCGACTTATATGGTCAATCTTGGAAGTTTGAGATGATGAGAAGAAAGTATATTCTTTGTGTCTGCAGAAATGTTCTGGTACATATCTGTTAAATCTATTTGACCATAATATCTGTTAGTTTCATTATTTCTCTGTTTCATTTTGTCTGATCACCCATCAGTGGGGTGTTTTAGTCTTCCCCTCACTATTAATGGGGATTTGTGCAATTTACATTAGCAATTTTTTTTAAAATGTGGATGCCCTTGGGGACATAGATGATCAGAATGAAAATATCACCCACAGATTTTTGCTTTCATGAGTCTGAAATGTTCTTTTTCTGTATCTGATTGATTTTTTGGAAAGTCTATTTTATTAGATATTATAATGAAGTACCCAGCTTGATTTTTTAAATCCATTTGTTCATTGTTGGGTTTTCAGGCCTTTAATTTGAGGCAATATCCATGTTTTGATATATGTTTCTTATATGCTGATCATGATTTTTACTTCCATTCTATTGTCCTGGAGTCTTTTATTGTGTACTGAGCCCATTGATGTTGAGAATGTTAAATGACAAATTATTGTTAATTTTGTGCTTGATGTTTTGATGTGGTGTGTGTGTGGTAAGCGTACATATGGCTGGCAGGCACGCCTTTTTTTTTGTTTGGCAGATGGAGTTATTTATTTCCTGTGTTTTGGATAGTTTTCGGTTGGAATTCTTTCCTTCTAGCATCTTCTGTAGGGCTGATATATATAGATATTTTTAAATTTACTTTGTCATGAAAAAATCTTTATTTTCTAGCTCTAATGATTGATTTTTTTTTGTCATAGTAGACTGTCTGATATCCGTAGTTTTTTAGAGTCTGGAAGGCATCTGCCTGACCCTGACTTCTTTTAGAGTCACTGTTCAAAAAAGTCTGTTATAATTCTGATAGGTCTGTATTATGTTACTTGTCTTTTCTCTTTTGCAGCTTTTCATATTCTTTTTCTTTTGTTCTATATACATTCAAGTTTTTTTTGATTATTATGTGGGCAAGATTTTTTTTTCTGTGTATTCTATTTGGTGTTCGCAAGCTTTTGTATATATTTACAGGTGTCTCTTTTAGGTTGGAGAAAATTTTCTTTATGGTTTTATTGGAAGATATTTTCTGGTCCTTGGAATTAGGAGTCTTCTCCTTCTATTCCTGTTATTCTTGGTTTGTGTTTCATCTTATCCCATATTTCTTGGATTATTCTGTCAGAAACTTAGATTTAATGATTTTCTTTGACTTTGATGTATTGATTTCTTTCACAGTATTCCCATGCCTGAGGCTCCTTCTTGACCTCCTCTATTCTGTTGCACAGTGCTTGAATCTGTAGTTCCTCTTCTTTCCCAGGTTTTTCCATCTCCAGGATTGCCTCACTTTGTGTTTCAGTTATTGCTTCTTCCTGTTTTCAGATCTTGAACAATGTTGGTCTATTTCCTTTTTACATTTTGATGTTTTTTCTGTATTTCTTTTTAAAGGATTTATTTCTTTTGTTCTTTTCAATGGTCTTTATCATCTTTGTAAGGTTAGATTTAAGGACATTTTCTGCTTCTGATGTTTGATTCCCATGGTCTGGGTTGCAGTAGGATAATTTCAGGCTCTGGTGGTCCATATTGCCCTGGATCTTGTTGACTTGCCTTATGTTGGCCCTTAGCCACTTGTTTTTTTCCTGGTGTTGGCTGACATGTCTCTTTCAGGGAGACAAGCAGGCCTGGCCTGACAATGGAGTAGAGGGATGCTGTTCACTGTGGCTGTGCCTCAGGTGACTTGAACGTTCCTGAGGGCCACTAAAGGCTGCCTGGCAGAAGTCAGGCAGAGCCCCTTGGGTCATATATAATGAAGATAAGGGCACACTCCACCACCTCTGCTCTTAAATTATTTTGACAATCAATGCAGCCCAGGTAATATCTAAAGCAGAAATGTTCCATCTCTTCCTCAGAGTTTTAATTTTCCATTTTCTTCAATGAAAATCAGCTCCAATATCTGTTTTATAGGATTAAATTTATTGGAATTTTTAACTTTGCAACAACACCTTGGACTATTTTGTTTATTTTTATTAAAAACATCATGCTCTCTCTGGACAAGGAATTTGGAGTTGGCCTTTACATCCTCATGCAATGATCAAAGAGCCTCAATATCTTTCTGTGGAAACATTGGAAAAAAAATCTGTGCAATAGTTACCACTTCTTGTCACTTCTGACTCTCTTTTTTTTACAAAAAATATTCAGGTTGGCAAGGAAGCATTCTTAGATATGCAAAAGCAACATAGATATTGCTTCAAATCTCATAGCAAACCTCGATGCAAGTTGTTCATTGTGTGCTCATAACAAATACACACAGCATACAAAACAAATAGGCATAGTCACATTTAACTTTTTATTTAATGTACAATAAAATAACAATTTCATACAGTTTCATGAGTCACAGGATGCTATTCTCTTGATAAATATTTTTGACTCTGTTAAAAATGAACAAATATAGACTAGGAGATGGTTAGAGCATAGTGCTTGCTATGGATATGTGAGGGCCTGAGTTCAGTTTCCTCACATCCATATGAAGGCTGGGTGTGGTCGCCAGTTTGGGACCCTGCTCTTGGGAAGTTGAGAGAAGGATCTACAGAAACTTCTTGGCCAGCTAGACCTATTTAAATGTCAAGTTCCAGGTTTAATGAGAAACTATCTAAAAAATAAGATGAAGAGTAGAAGAGGAAAATACCAAAAACAGGTGTAACCTCCACAGTCACAAATATGTCCACACATATGAATACACTTACACAAACAAACACATACACACGTGCACAAAACACAAACACCTCCCTCAACACACAACATAAAAACATTGTTAATTCATACATTGTACCAATGCATATGCTAGATTGAATTAAGCCTAAAGGCCTCTAGTCACCCTGACCAATATTTTATAAAAGTAAAGATTTAAGGAGAAATAAAAATATTCTACATTCATGAAAAACTGATATTAGCACTATTTTTAAAACAAATACTACAATTCCCAACTGCTAAAATTGGGACTAGGTGGCTTTGTATTCCTTCATGTCATCTTCCTTGTAAATAAGCTTTATTAGAAAGTCTTATTGCAATGTAACAGTACTAGGTGGCACCAATTACTGACAGCAGCTGTTTCATTCTCTTGTTATAAAATTTAGATTCCTAAAGATATTTATGATTCCCATTTTTTTCTGTGTAATGCGGGATGAATGATTAGGTTTTCTTCGTATTTTAAGACTGAATAATTACTTTCATGACAGCGTAATTACTCACTGTAACTGTAGAAACCAAAGAAAATTAACATGTTTTATTAGTAGATTTCTGTTTCTACTCCTTAAGTACTTAGGAAAATAGGTACATACCAGATAACTCAATAATTCAGAATGGAGGTTGACTTTATTGGAAATATATTCTGAATATGTTACCATTGAAATGGAATCAGCTTTTGTACTGTCTTTTTAGCCTTTGGAATTCAAACTTTCAAGTAAACACTTTGAGTAGTTTTTGATTTTTAGGCTCGCATTAACATGCCCAACTGTTTACATTGGTGCTGGGGATTGGAACACAGGTTCTCATGCTTGCACAGCAATTTTTAAAACTTTTAAAATAGCTTTTAAAAACTTTTAAAATTTTTAAAAATAGCTTGCAGATGTGAAACTAATCCTCTCTGTTTACATTATATAAAGTGTTTGTGAAGAATGTAGGACAAAATTAGTAGCAACTTTAAAATGAAATGTTTGATGATGATAGTTGGCTTTGGGGTTTGATAATTTGCCTTCTTTATCACTCTATAATTTAAATTGCCCTTCAGTTGAAGAATAAGAGGGAATTCATTGCTATTGTTTTATTTTTACTGGCAAATCAATAAAAATTTCCTTTCAAACTGCTGTTGTACACAAATACTAGGAGATAAATTTGTTTAATTTTTTTTGAAAACAAATATTTCGGTATATAAGAAAATGAACTGCATTATGTTTTTGTAGAGTATTCATAATTTGATGAGATTCACAAGAAATGATACAAAAATATAAATCATCAATTTGCAGGTTATAAAAATCTAATAATGTTTTAGGTTGAGCAGTTCATTGCATTAGGGGTTGGGTAAAGATGCTAAGTTATTTGTGTTATTTTTTTGTCTCTTCATTCCTTCACATTTCCAAACGAAAAATAAATTTTCCTTTTGATTTAGCATCTGTTACATTAAGTCAAAGAGTCATAATTAAATTGATAGATTCTGAAACTGGTAAAGTATGCCCTAGCTATTAATGCAAAACCAATATCTATTTGTCGTCATAAATTCATTTATCAAAGGAGTAACTCTATGGTAATATATTATATTTTTTTCTTTAATTAATTAATTCATCCATTTTACAACTAACACAGCCCCCTTTCACTCTACACAGTCCCTTTCTTCCGGAAGGGCAAGCTCCTCCCATCTGCCCTGATCCTGGTGGTTACCTGTAACCCCACATAAAGTCACTGCAGGACTAGGGAGGATCTCACTGAGGCCAGACAAGCAGCCCAGTTAGGAGAAACAGAATCCACAGGCAGGCAACAGAGTAAGGGATAGCCCCTACTTGCCATGTTAGGTGACACATGATGACCAAACAATACACTCTGTTACATATTTTGTGTGTGGGGGGGTGATAGGTACAGCCCATGTTGGTTGGTAGCTCAATCTTTGTGAAGTTCTTATGCATTGCAGTAAAAATCAAAAAGGAACATTTTCTCTCAGTTCCCATGAGCTTGATTTGCTATTTTGGCTGCTACTGTCACAGTCTAAATTTCACCCTCCCAGATGTCTGCTTTTAGCTGCCCACCCATGAGGTCCCCTGAAAGGTAGCTGTCTGGGCAAGACACACACACACACACACACACACACACACACACACACACACACACACACACCTCGTCCAGGGCCCTGTGTGTTCTCAATGGCACAGTGTAGAACAAAGGATCTCTGCATGCTCAACCCCTGCTCAGCCATTTCTTTTCACACACCGTCCCTTTAGCCCAGCAGAAGTTGTAGACCTAGCGGCACTAGATTTATGGTAAAATTTCAACCCACAGTTCATCCGCACAAATTAATACAAACTGACAAAGATATAACGCTCACCCAGACAAAGATAAAATCAATCTAGCCTAAATTTGAACCATCCTCCTCCATAGACTCCATCTTAATCTCCTCTCGATTTTCCTCCTCCTCCCTTCTTCCTTAACTTTTTCCTCACCTACCCTTCCTTCTCATCCAATGATAAACTTTGCCTTATGCTGGACCTACCTTGCTGCATAATGACATCATCCTACATCTGTGGGTTCAGGTTAGTTGACTCTGTTAGTCCTTTAGGATCGCTGTCCATTCCAGGTCCTTTAATCCTCCTCCAACCTCTTTCATGGACTTCCTGTGAGTCTCTGCATCTGTTTTAGTCAGCAGCTAGGTGGATTCTCTCAGGGGACAATTATGCTTGCATATAGTAGCATTTGTAATATTGCCATTTGCTTTTAAACTGGACAAAATTTCCTCACTACATTTCAATCTTTGCCTATTTAATATTTCATTGAATAAAATTTTGGTAACAATCCATGCTCTTTATCAGAGATTTTCAATAGCCTCTTTGGGAGAAGTGTATTAAAGTAATAAAAAGTAATGACTTTATTTTAATTGTTACCTCCTTAATTTATTTGCTTTTCTAATAAAAAATTCCAATGGAAAAATGGAAATTCACATTTAAGCTACATATATATATATATATATATATATATATATATAATAGAGCACTGGAATATATATATGGAGTTTAGCTCTAAATGGAAATATAATAACAAAATTTAAATATTAATGTGAGTTAACTTTCTGAAGATCTGGCTTAGGGATGAATGATTTTTACAATTTTCTATAACTTTTGGATGAAGGGACAAAAATCAATATTTCACACCTGAAGGATACTTCAAGTATTTTTGATTAAGAAATTGTTTCTTAGCACAGGAAATAAGTAATTTCATGCCAGCAAAATCAAGGGACAAACACACACACACACACACATACACACACACACACACACACACACACACACACACACACAAACTCCACCAACATCAAAATAATAGGAATTAACAATCATTGGTCATTAATACCTGTTAACATCAATGGAATCTACTCCCCAATAAAAATACACAGACTAACAGAATTAATGCAAAAACAGGATCCATCTTTCTGCTGCATACAAAAGACATAAGTTAGCAATAAAGACAGATATTAAATCAGAGTAAAGGACTAGAAAAAAGTTTTCCAAGCTAATGGACTCAAGAAGCAAGCTGGAGCAGCCATTCTAATATCTAATAAAATAGACTTTCAACCAAAATTGATCAAAAGATACAGGGAAGGACATTTCAGATTCATCAAAGGAGAGATCAGTCAATATGTAGAAGAATGCATATCAATCCATGCTTATCACCCTGTACAAAGCTTAAGTCCAAGTGGATCAAGGACCTCCACATCAAACCAGACACACTCAAACTAATAGAAGAAAAACTAGGGAAGCATCTGGAACACATGGGCACTGGAAAGAATTTCCTGAACAAAACACCAATGGCTTATGCTCTAAGATCAAGAATCGACAAATGGGATCTCATAAAACT